>NC_088240.1:1157539-1351539 GCF_036934945.1 Oncorhynchus masou masou
ACCCCTCTAGAAGAAGAGTCCCTACCTCAACAGGACAGTGTTTCCACCCCTCGGTTCCTACCTCAACAGGACAGTGTTTCCACCCCTCTAGCAGAAGGGTCCCTACCTCAACAGGACAGTGTTTCCACCCCTCTAGAAGAAGGGTCCCTACCTCAATAGGACAGTGTTTCCACCCCTCTAGAAGAAGGGTCCCTACCTCAACAGGACAGTGTTTCCACCCCTCTAGAAGAAGGGTCCCTACCTCAACAGGACAGTGTTTCCACCCCTCGGTCCCTACCTCAACAGGACAGTGTTTCCACCCCTCTAGAAGAAGGGTCCCTACCTCAACAGGACAGTGTTTCCACCCCTCTAGAAGAAGGGTCCCTACATCAACAGGACTGTGTTTCCACCCCTCTAGAAGAAGGGTCCCTACCTCAACAGGACAGTGTTTCCACCCCTCGGTCCCTACCTCAACAGGACAGTGTTTCCACCCCTCTAGAAGAAGGGTCCCTACCTCAACAGGACAGTGTTTCCACCCCTCTAGAAGGGTCCCTACCTCAACAGGACAGTGTTTCCACCCCTCGAAGGGTCCCTACCTCAACAGGACACTGTTTCCACCCCTCTAGAAGAAGGTCCCTACCTCAACAGGACAGTGTTTCCACCCCCTAGAAGAAGGGTCCCTACCTCAACAGGACAGTGTTTCCACCCCTCTAGAAGAAGGGTCCCTACCTCAACAGGACAGTGTTTCCACCCCTCTAGAAGAAGGGTCCCTACCTCAACAGGACAGTGTTTCCACCCCTCTAGAAGAAGGGTCCCTACCTCAACAGGACAGTGTTTCCACACCTCTAGAAGAAGGGTCCCTACCTCAACAGGACAGTGTTTCCACCCCTCTAGAAGAAGGGTCCCTACATCAACAGGACAGTGTTTCCACCCCTCTAGAAGAAGGGTCCCTACCTCAACAGGACAGTGTTTCCACCCCTCTAGAAGAAGGGTCCCTACATCAACAGGACAGTGTTTCCACCCCTCTAGAAGAAGGGTCCCTACCTCAACAGGACAGTGTTTCCACCCGTCAGTTTATCATCCCAACTAATCTACACTAAAACATAATGTTGGACTTGCCACAGATGTTAAGTCTTGCATCACTCTCAGCTACAATACATTCACCTATACTACATGTACGATGTCGCCACAATACATTCATGGTTTGGAGAGAACTTCCCTTGAATAGTTTGTTTCAGTATGAAGAGTTATTAATGACTAAATTAGTGTATATTGGAGCAGTATCTCCTGGTCTTTGTTACGCCATTGAAACAGAAGAACAAACGCATTGTAATCCAACTCATTAATTGACTTCCTGAAACGCCTAATTAAATGAGTAGAGACCTTCCGTCTCCAATTTGAATCTAATTTGTTTATAAAATTGCCAATTTCCCTGAAAATGTTAGACCTTGCTGCAAACCATGTCAGGCAAACTGGCACTTATTCCTAGAAGTATTCAGTTAATTTCAAATTGATTGGACACTTCATTTACCTGGGCCCTCCAAAGTTACATTCCAGAAAACACTTATTGTTCTGGACACATTCTACTGTCAGGTCTACTATCGGGTGTACTGTCCTCCTACTGAGAGAGAGAATTTCAGACACTGATATTACCCTCGTTTTACCGAAGCCGGTAATTTCAGTGATTATGCTACACAACGTTCCGGCATATTTTTACTTCTAAAACCATTAAAAAAGAGAGACTCTGCTTTGTGAGTTTATTCATCAACTGTCAATATAGAGGAAAAGGCAGCACTTTACAAACAATATGTCATTGAGATGGGTTGGCCATGTGTCTACCATTTGGAAAGTGTTTGTAGGATGTTAAATTCACTGTTGAATTCATTGTTCAATTGAATGGCTATCTAGCAACAATATAATATTTAGAGATAGCAATCCTGCTGTGTTTTGAGTTCCTATTACCTCAGATGGTGAATTATGTCAGATATAGCCTTGGACAATATGCACCAAAAACATGCAGGAAATTAATCTCTAAAGAGGCAAAAATAAATCTGATTATTCTGGTTCCTATTTTCGCATGCTGCACATCAAAAATATCCATCATGCATTCCCTGAACATGTTAGATAGCGATCTTCTTTCATATCTTACTTTGCACTGGAAAAAGTCAGTCTAGAGCCCTGTCCCTAATAGAAATAAATGTTTTTGTATGTATCATTATCAAGCAAAATGGCTCAATTTATGGCTATTTGACTTTTGTCCATGTTGCCCATTTCTAGTATAGATATATATTATTAACTAGATGAGTGTGGTGCAGGATAGTGTGAACATCTCCGGCCAGTCCAACATGAATAGTATTTTAGTATAGATCATGTATACAAGGCCTTCTGAGAGTATTCACAACCATTTTTCCACATTTCTGTTGTGTTTAAAATGGATTACATTTAAATGTTGTCACTGGCTTACACACAATACCCCATAATGTGAAAGTGGAGTTATGTTTTTAGTAATTTTTTTACAAATGAACACAGATCCAATCATAAAGACCAGGGAGGTTTTCCTATGCCTCACAAAGCACACCGATTGGGAAATGAAAATAGCAAACATTGAATATCCCTTTGAGCATGGTGAAGTTATTAATTACACTTTGGATGGTGTATCAATACACCCAGTCACTACAAAGATACAGGCGTCCTTCCTATCTCAGTTGCCGGAGAGGAAGGAAACCGCTCAGGGATTTCACCACGAGGCCAATGGTGACTTTAAAACAGAGTTCAATGGCTGTGATAGGAGAAAACAGAGGATGGATCAACAAAATTATAGTTACTCCACAATACTTAACCTAATTGACAGAGTGAAAATTGACAGAATAAAAATATTCCAAAACATGCATCCTGTTTGTAACAAGGCACTAAAGTAAAACTGCAAAAAAATGTGGCAAAGAAATGAACTATGTCCTGAATAAAAAGTGTTATGCTTGGGGCAAATCCAACACATCACTTCGACCACGCTCCATATTTTCAAGCACGGTGGTGGTTGCGTTATATTATGGGTATGTTTGTCATCGGAAAGGACTAGGGAGATTTTTAGGATAAAAATAAATGGAATAGAGCTAAGCTAGTGCAAAATCCTAGAGTAAAACCTGGTTCATTCTGCACTCCAACAAACACTGGGAAACAAATTCACCTTTCAGCAGGACAATAACCTAAAACACAATGCCAAATATACCCTGGAGTTGATTGCCAAGATGACATTGAATGTTCCTGAGTTGCCTCAGGCGACTTTAACCTCCCCACGTCTATCTTTGACTCATTCCTCTCTGCCTCCTTCTTTCCACTCCTCTCCTCTGTTGACCTCACCCTCTCACCTTCCCCCCCTACTCACAAGGCAGGCAATACGCTCGACCTCATCTTTACTAGATGCTGTTCTTCCACTAACCTCATTGCAACTCCCCTCCAAGTCTCCGACCACTACCTTGTATCCTTTTCCCTCTCGCTCTCATCCAACACTTCCCACACTGCCCCTACTCGGATGGTATCGCGCCGTCCCAACCTTCACTCTCTCTCCCCCGCTACTCTCTCCTCTTCCATCCTATCATCTCTTCCCTCTGCTCAAACCTTCTCCTGATTCTGCCTCCTCAACCCTCCTCTCTTCCCTTTCTGCATCCTTTGACTCTCTATGTCCCCTATCCTCCAGGCCGGCTCGGTCCTCCCCTCCCGCTCCGTGGCTCGACGACTCATTGCGAGCTCACAGAACAGGGCTCCGGGCAGCCGATCGGAAATGGAGGAAAACTCGCCTCCCTGCGGACCTGGCATCCTTTCACTCCCTCCTCTCTACATTTTCCTCCTCTGTCTCTGCTGCTAAAGCCACTTTCTACCACTCTAAATTCCAAGCATCTGCCTCTAACCCTAGGAAGCTCTTTGCCACCTTCTCCTCCCTCCTGAATCCTCCTCCCCCTCCCCCCCTCCTCCCTCTCTGCAGATGACTTCGTCAACCATTTTGAAAAGAAGGTCGACGACATCCGATCCTCGTTTGCTAAGTCAAACGACACCGCTGGTTCTGCTCACACTGCCCTACCCTGTGCTCTGACCTCTTTCTCCCCTCTCTCTCCAGATGAAATCTCGCTTCTTGTGACGGCCGGCCGCCCAACAACCTGCCCGCTTGACCCTATCCCCTCCTCTCTTCTCCAGACCATTTCCGGAGACCTTCTCCCTTACCTCACCTCGCTCATCAACTCATCCCTGACCGCTGGCTACGTCCCTGCCGTCTTCAAGAGAGCGAGAGTTGCACCCCTTCTGAAAAAACCTACACTCGATCCCTCCGATGTCAACAACTACAGACCAGTATCCCTTCTTTCCTTTCTCTCCAAAACTCTTGAACGTGCCGTCCTTGGCCAGCTCTCCCGCTATCTCTCTCAGAATGACCTTCTTGATCCAAATCAGTCAGGTTTCAAGACTAGTCATTCAACTGAGACTGCTCTTCTCTGTATCACGGAGGCGCTCCGCACTGCTAAAGCTAACTCTCTCTCCTCTGCTCTCATCCTTCTAGACCTATCGGCTGCCTTCGATACTGTGAACCATCAGATCCTCCTCTCCACCCTCTCCGAGTTGGGCATCTCCGGCGCGGCCCACGCTTGGATTGCGTCCTACCTGACAGGTCGCTCCTACCAGGTGGCGTGGCGAGAATCTGTCTCCTCACCACGCGCTCTCACCACTGGTGTCCCCCAGGGCTCTGTTCTAGACCCTCTCCTATTCTCGCTATACACCAAGTCACTTGGCTCTGTCATAACCTCACATGGTCTCTCCTATCATTGCTATGCAGACGACACACAATTAATCTTCTCCTTTCCCCCTTCTGATGACCAGGTGGCGAATCGCATCTCTGCATGTCTGGCAGACATATCAGTGTGGATGACGGATCACCACCTCAAGCTGAACCTCGGCAAGACGGAGCTGCTCTTCCTCCCGGGGAAGGACTGCCCGTTCCATGATCTCGCCATCACGGTTGACAACTCCATTGTGTCCTCCTCCCAGAGCGCTAAGAACCTTGGCGTGATCCTGGACAACACCCTGTCGTTCTCAACTAACATCAAGGCGGTGGCCCGTTCCTGTAGGTTCATGCTCTACAACATCCGCAGAGTACGACCCTGCCTCACACAGGAAGCGGCGCAGGTCCTAATCCAGGCACTTGTCATCTCCCGTCTGGATTACTGCAACTCGCTGTTGGCTGGGCTCCCTGCCTGTGCCATTAAAACCCCTACAACTCATCCAGAACGCCGCAGCCCGTCTGGTGTTCAACCTTCCCAAGTTCTCTCACGTCACCCCGCTCCTCCGCTCTCTCCACTGGCTTCCAGTTGAAGCTCGCATCCGCTACAAGACCATGGTGCTTGCCTACGGAGCTGTGAGGGGAACGGCACCGCAGTACCTCCAGGCTCTGATCAGGCCCTACACCCAAACAAGGGCACTGCGTTCATCCACCTCTGGCCTGCTCGCCTCCCTACCACTGAGGAAGTACAGTTCCCGCTCAGCCCAGTCAAAACTGTTCGCTGCTCTGGCCCCCCAATGGTGGAACAAACTCCCTCACGACGCCAGGACAGCGGAGTCAATCACCACCTTCCGGAGACACCTGAAACCCCACCTCTTTAAGGAATACCTAGGATAGGATAAAGTTATCCTTCTCACCCCCCCCTCCTTAAATGATTTAGATGCACTATTGTAAAGTGGCTGTTCCACTGGATGTCATAAGGTGAATTCACCAATTTGTAAGTCGCTCTGGATAAGAGCGTCTGCCAATTGACTTAAATGTAATGTAAATGTTGCCTAGTTACGGTTTAGACTTAAACTGGCGTGAAAATCTATGGCAAGACTTGAAAATGGCCACCGAGCAATGACAGAGCCTGAATATTTTTTTAAGAATAATGTGTCGATATAGTACAATGTCTAGTACAGATGTGCAAAGTTCTTAGAGACTTACCCAGAAAGACTCACAGCTGTAATCGCTGCCAACGGTGATTCTAACAGGTATTGACTCTGGGTAGGAATACTTATGTAAATTTGAGATTTGGGGATTTCTTTTTCAATACATTTACAAAAATTGTTTTTTTTTCTCACTTTGTCATTATGAGGTGTTTTGTGTCAATGGGTGAGGAAAATAGTATATTTAGTCTGTTTTGAATTCAGGTTGTAACACAACAAAATGTGTAATAAATCAAGGGGTATAAATACTTTCTGAAGGAACAGTAAATCATGTATTATATTCTAGGTGAGTGTGGTTCAGGACTCTGAACATCTCTGGGCCGTCCAACATGATTTAGTATTGATAATGTAAATGTATAGATAATGTATTGTATGTTATATTCTAGGTGAGTGTGGTGCAGGACTCTGTGAACATCTCTGGCCAGTCCAACATGAACATGCTGAAGGTACCAGAGTGTCAGCTGTCAGACGACCTGGGGAACCTGTGGCAGTGTTCCCGCTTCACTGACTGTTCCCTCTATGTGGGGGGGCAGGAGTTCAAGGCACACAAATCCATCCTGGCAGGTAAGACTCGGACATTACCTCTCTACCACTACCAGCACCAGCCCCCCCTCTGCCGCTTACCAGCCCCCTGGTTGTAATCCTGAGGGCCTCTCCAGCCCTCTCTTACCTCAGCCCTCCTAGCTGTGCAGACCGCAGGGATAGATTCCTTCACCCCTTGACTCAGTTTGGTTAAGAATGCCTTGAATCACCACAGACATACTAATGTTGTTTTTCCTTCTTTGATTGACAGTGAGATCTCCCGTCTTTAGCGCCATGTTTGAACATGAGATGGAGGAGAGTAAAAAGGTGTGTTTCACTGAGACCTTCACATATGAACACATTGTGTTGTACTGCTGCTACTTTATTTCTCATAGTAACACAATGATACTGTGTCCTGTCTCAGAACCGTGTGGACATCAGTGATGTGGAGCCAGATGTGTTTAAGGAGATGATGGGATTCATCTACACAGGGAAAGCTCCCAACCTGGACAAGATGGCCGACAACCTGCTGGCAGCTGCTGACAAAGTAAGACTGACCCAATATAACAGAGCTAGTCCATATTGGCACTAATAACAGGGTTACAGTAGCCTGTTGATATACGGCTAACGTGTCATTTGAAATTATTTGAATTTTAATCCAAATTGTTTTAAAATGTAAAATAATCTGCATGGTTGGGGTGTTTAAAAAAAAAAAAAAAAATGTTTTGTCAGAGCTAGATTCACATGGGGACTGTAACCCTACAGATCAGCTCTCTGCGATCTCTGTGGAGATCGACCATGTCAATCTCTGGCTAATAGAATAGGCAAATCACTCCAAATGTCAGTCATGCGCTGCCTTGCAGTTCGGTGCTTTACCGAGTGGCACCAGTCAAGATCAAATAGGATAAATCATCGTCTCACATCCCGATGTGGTCACCATCGACGGTGGCTGTCAACAACTATCGTAATATCGCCTGATCCCAACCTTAATGAATCCTAACCCCTGACCCCAACCTTAATAAACCCTGACCCCTGATTCCAACCTTATTGAACACAAACCCCTGACCCCAACCCTAATGAATCCTAACCCCTGACTCCAACCCTGACTCCAACCCTAATGAATCCTAACCCCTGACCCCAACCCTAATGAATCCTAACCCCTGACTCTAACCCTGACCCCAACCTTAATGAACCCTAACCCCTGACTCCAACCCTGACCACAACCTTAATGAATCCTAACCCCAACCCTAATGAATCCTAACCCATGACCCCAACCTTAATGAATCCTGACCCCAACCCTAATGATTCCTAACCCCTGACCCCAACCCTGACCCCAACCTTAATGAATCCTAACCCCTGATTCCAACCCTGGGGGCGGCAGGGTAGCCTAGTGGTTAGAGCGTTGGACTAGTAACCGAAAGGTTGCAAGTTCGAATCCCCGAGCTGACAAGGTACAAATCTGTCGTTCTGCCCCTGAACAGGCAGTTAACCCACTGTTCCTAGGCCGTCATTGAAAATAAGAATTTGTTCTTAACTGACCTGCCTAGTAAAATAAAGGTAAAATTAAAAAAAAAAAAAAACCCTGACCCCAACCTTAATTAATCCTAACCCCTGACTCCAACCCTGACCCCAACCTTAACCTGTCTTGGAACGCTAGCGGAACCCCTCGCCAACAGCCAATGAAATTGCAGGGCGCCAAATACAAATCAAAATATATCTCATGAATCAAATTTCTTAAACATACAAGTATTAGGCACCATTTTAAAGATAGAATTCTCGTTAATCCAGCCACAGTGTCTGCTTTCAAAAATGCTTTACAGCGAAAGCTCCACAAACAATTATGTTAGGTCACCACCAAGTCACAGAAAAACCCAGCCATTTTTCCAGCCAAAGAGAGGAGTCACAAAAAGCACAATTAGAGAAATGAATCCCTAACCTTTGATCTTCATCAGTTGACACTCATAGGACTTCATGTTACACAATACATGTATGTTTTGTTAGATAAAGTTCATATTTATATCCAAAAATCTAATTTTACATTGGCGTGTTAAGTTCAGTAGTTCCAAAACATGCATTGATTTTGCAGAGAGCAACATGAATTTACAGAAATACTTATTATAAATGTTGATGAAAATACATATGTGATACATGGAAATATAGATAAACTTCTCCTTAATGCTACCGCTGTGTCAGATTTTAAAAAAACTTTAAGGAAAAAGCATAATCTGTGTACGGCGTTCAGCGCCCAAAACAGCCATAAGAAATATCCGCCATGTTGCGCAGTCAACATTAGTCAAAAATAGCATTATAAATATTCACTTACCTTTGATGATCTTCATCAGAATGCACTCCCAGGAATCCCAGTTCGACAAAAGTTTTGTTCCATAAAGTCCATCAATTATGTCCAAATAGCTTATTTTGTTAGGGCGTTTGGTAAACAAATCCAAACGCGCGTTCAGGTCCAGTCGGACGAAAAGTTAAAAAATTTATATTACAGGTCGTAGAAACTCGTCAAACTAAGTATAGAATCAATCTTTAGGATGTTTTTATCATAAATGTTCAATAATGTTCCAACCGGAGAATTCCATTCTGTATAAAAGCAATGGAACAAGAGCTTCCTCTCATGTGAAATGCCCGTGACTGAGAACGAGGCTGCTGCCAGACCCCTTAGTTAAACAGCTCTCATTTGCTCTCCCTTCACAGTAGTAGCCTGAAACAACGTTCTAAAGATGGTTGACTTCTCGTGGAAGCCTTAGGAAGTGCAACATGACCCATATCCCACTGTGTATTTGATAGGGGCTTAGTTCAAAAACTCCAAACCTCAGGTTTTTGCCTGCCATATGAGTTCTGTCATACTCACAGACATAATTCAAACAGTTTTAGAAACGTAAGGGTGTTTTCTATCCAATACTAATAATGATATGCATATATTAACATCTGGGACTGAGTAGGAGGCAGTTCACTCTGGGCACGCTATTCATCCAAAAGTGAAAATGCTGCCCCATATCCCAAAGAAGTTAATGAATCCTAACCCCTGACTCCAACCCTGACCCCAACCCTAATGAATCCTAACCCCTGATTCCACCCCTGACCCCAACCTTAATGAATCCTAACCCCTGACCCCAACCTTAATGAATCCTAAACCCTGACTCCAAACCTGACCCCAACCTGAATGAATCCTGACCCCAACCCTAATGAATCCTAAGCCCTGACCCCAACCTTAATGAATCCTAAACCCTGACTCCAAACCTGACCCCAACCTGAAGCAATCCTGACCCCAACCCTAATGAATCCTAAGCCCTGACCCCAACCCAAATGAATCCTAATCCCTGACCCCAACCTTAATGAATCTTGACCCCAACCTTAATGAATCCTAACCCCTGACCCCAACCTTAATGAACCCTAATCCCTGGCCCCAACCCTAATGAATCCTGACCCCAACTTTAATGAACACTAACCCCTGACCCGAACCCTAATGAATCCTGACCCCTGACTCCAAACCAGACCCCAACCTTCATGAATCCTAACCCCTGACTCAACCCCTGACCCCAACCTTAATAAATCCTAACCCCTGACTCCAACCCTAACCTTAACCCTAATGAACCCTAACCCCTGATCCCAACCCAAATGAATCCTGACCCCAACCCGAATGAATCCTAACCCCTGACTCAGACCCTGACCCCAACCTTAATGAACCCTAACCCCTGACTCCACCCCTGACCCCAACCTTAATGAATCCTAAACACCTGACCCCAACCCTAATGAATCCTAACCCCTGACCCCAACCCTAATGAATCCTAACCCCTGACCCCAACCCTAATGAATCCTAACCCCTGACTCCAACCTTAATGAAGCCTGACCCCATCCCTAATGAACCCTAACCCCTGACTCAACCATGAACCCTAACCCCTGACTCCAACCTTAATGAATCCTGACCCCAACCCAAATTAATCCTAACCCCTGACTCAGACCCTGACCCCAACCTTAATGAAGCCTGACCCCAACCCTAATGGACCCTAACCCCTGACTCCAACCCTAATGAATCCTAACCCCTGCACCCAACCTTAATGAACACTAACCCCTGACTCCAACCTTAATGAATCCTGGCCCCAACCCTAATGAACATTAACCCCTGACTCCAACCTTAATGAATCCTAACCCCTGACTCCAAACTGAATGAATCCTGACCCCAACCTTAATGAATCCTAACCCCTGACTCTAACCCTGACCCCAACCTTAATGAAGCCTGACCCGAACCCTAATGAATCCTAACACCTGACTTCTCCCCTGACCCCAACCTTAATGAATACTAACCCCTGACCCCAACCTTAATGAACACTAAGCCCTGACCCCAACCTTAATGAATCCTAAACCCTGACTCCAACCTTAATGAAGCCTGACCCAAATCCTAATGAACCCTAACCCCTGACTCCAACCCTGACCCCAACCTTAATGAACCCTATCCCCCGACCCCAACCCTAATGAATCCTAACCCCTGACTCCAACCCTGACCACAACCTTAATGAACCCTAACCCCTGACCCTAACCTAACCTTAATGAATCCTAATCCCTGACCCCAACCCTAATGAATCCTAACCCTTGACCCCAACCCTAATGAATCCTAACCCCTGACCCCAACCCTAATGAATCCTAACCCCTGCACCCAACCTTAATGAATCCTGGCCCCAACCCTAATGAACCCTAACACTAATGAATCCTGGCCCCAACCCTAATGAACCCTAACACTAATGAATCCTGACCCCAACCCTAATGAATCCTAACCCTAATGAATCCTGACCCCAACCCTAATGAATCCTGACCCCAACCCTAATGAATCCTAACCCCTGACTCCAACCCTGACCCCAACCTTAATGAATCCTAACCCCTGACCCCAACCTTAATGAATCCTAATCCCTGACCCCAACTTTAATGAATCCTAATCCCTAATCCTAACCCCTGACCCCAACCCTAATGAATCCTAACCCCTGACCCCAACCCTAATGAATCCTAACCCCTGCACCCAACCTTAATGAACACTAACCCCTGACTCCAACCTTAATGAATCCTGGCCCCAACCCTAATGAACATTAACCCCTGACTCCAACCTTAATGAATCCTAACCCCTGACTCCAAACTGAATGAATCCTGACCCCAACCTTAATGAATCCTAACCCCTGACTCTAACCCTGACCCCAACCTTAATGAAGCCTGACCCCAACCCTAATGATCCCCGACCCGTTAATGAATCCTAACCCCTGACTCTAACCCTGACCCCGACCCGTTAATGAATCCTAACCCCTGACTCTAACCCTGACCCCAGCCTTAATGAACCCTAATCCCTGGCCCCAACCCTAATGAATCCTGACTCCAACCCTAATGAATCCTAACACCTGACTCCAACCCTAATGAATCCTAACACCTGACTCCAACCCTAATGAATCCTGACCACTGACTCCAAACCAGACCCCAACCTTCATGAATCCTAACCCCTGACTCTAACCCCGACCCCGACCCGTTAATGAATCCTAACCCCTGACTCTAACCCTGACCCCAACCTTAATGAAGCCTGACCCCAACCCTAATGGACCCTAACCCCTGACTCCAACCCTAATGAATCCTAACCCCTGACCCCAACCCTGACCCCAACCTTAATGAACCAGAACCACTTACCCCAACCTTAATGAACCCTAACCACTGACCCCAACCTTAATGAATCCTATCCCCTAAACCCCACCCCTAATGAATTCTAACCTCTGACCCCAACCCTGATGAATCCTACCCTCTGACCCAAACCCTGATGGATCCTAACCCCTGACGCCAACCTTAATGAATCCTAACCCCTGACCCCCAACCCTAATGAATCCTAACCCCTGACCCCAACTCTGATGAATCCTAACCCCTGACCCCCAACCCTAATGAATCCTAACCCCTTACCCCAACCCTAACGAATCCTGACCCCAACCTTAATGAATCCCAACCCCTGACCCCAACCTTAATCAATCCTAACCCAACCCTAATGAATCCTAACCCCTGACCCCAACCCTAATGAACCCCGACCCCAACCTTCATGAATCTTAACCCCTGACCCTAACCCCTGACCCCAACCTTAATGAACCCTATCCCCCGACCCCAACCCTAATGAATCCTAACCCCTGACTCCAACCCTGACCACAATCTTAATGAACCCTAACCCCTGACCCCAACCTTAATGAATCCTAATCCCTGACCCCAACCCTAATGAATCCTAACCCCTGACCCCAACCCTAATGAATCCTAACCCCTGCACCCAACCTTAATGAATCCTAACCCTAATGAATCCTGACCCCAACCCTAATGAATCCTAACCCTAATGAATCCTGACCCCAACCCTAATGAAACCTAACCCCTGACTCCAACCCTGACCCCAACCTTAATGAATCCTAACCCCTGACCCCAACCTTAATGAATCCTAATCCCTGACCCCAACCCTAATGAATCCTAACCCCTGACCCCAACCCTAATGAATCCTAACCCCTGACCCCAACCCTAATGAATCCTAACCCCTGCACCCAACCTTAATGAATCCTGGCCCCAACCCTAATGAACACTAACCCCTGACTCCAACCTTAATGAATCCTGGCCCCAACCCTAATGAACACTAACCCCTGACCCCGACCTTAATGAACACTAACCCCTGACCCCAACCTTAATGAATCCTAAACCCTGACTCCAACCTTAATGAAGCCTGACCCAAACCCTAATGAACCCTATCCCCTGACTCCAACCCTGACCCCAACCTTAATGAATCCTGTATGCAACCTTAATGAATCCTAAGCCCTGACCCCAACCTTAATGAATCCTAAACCCTGACTCCAAACCTGACCCCAACCTTAATGAATCCTAACCCCTGACCCCAACTTTAATGAACACTAACCCCTGACCCCAACCCTAATGAATCCTAACACCTGACTCCAACCCTAATGAATCCTGACCCCTGACTCCACCCCTGACCCCAACCTTAATAAATCCTAACCCCTGACTCCAACCCTAACCTTAACCCTAATGAACCCTAACCCCTGATCCCAACCCAAATGAATGCTGACCCCAACCCGAATGAATCCTAACCCCTGACTCTAACCCTGACCCCAACCTTAATGAACCCTAACCCCTGACTCCAACCCTGACCCCAACCTTAATGAATCCTAAACCCCGACCCCAACCCTAATGAATCCTAACCACTGACTCCACCCCTGACCCCAACCTTAATGAACCCTAACCCCTGACCCCAAACTTAATTAACCCTAACCCCTGACTCCACCCCTGACCACAACCTTAATGAATCCTAAACCCCGACCCCAACCCTAATGAATCCTAACCCCTGACTCCAAACTTAATGAGGCCTGACCCCAACCCTAATGAATCCTAATCCCTGACCCCAACCTTAATGAATCCTGATCCCAACCTTAATGAATCCTAACCCCTGACCCCAACCTTAATGAATCCCAACCCCTGACTCCAACCCTGACCCCAACCCTAATGAATCCTAACCCCTGACTCCAACCCTGACCCCAACCTTAATGAATCCTAACCCCTGACTCCAACCCTGACCCCAACCTTAATGAATTCTTACCCCTGACTCCAACCCTGACCCCAACCTGAACGAATCCTGACCCCAACCTTAATGAACCCTAACCCCTGACCCCTACCCTAATGAATCCTGACCCCAACTTTAATGAACACTAACCCCTGACCCCAACCCTAATGAATCCTAACCCCTGACCCCAACCCTAATGAATCCTGACCCCAACCCTAATGAATCCTAACCCCTGACCCCAACCTTAATGAATCCCAACGCCTGATTCCAACCCTGACCCCAACCTGAATGAATCCTGACCCCAACCCTAATGAATCCTAACCCCTGACCCCAACCTTAATGAATCCTAACGCCTGATTCCAACCCTGACCCCAACCTGAATGAACCCTAACCCCAACCCTAATGAATCCTGACACCAATTTTAATGAACACTAACCCCTGACCCCAACCCTAATGAATCCTAACCCCTGACCCCAACCCTAATGAATCCTAACCCCTGACTCCAACCCTGACCCCAACTTTAATGAACCCCTAACCCCAACCCAAATGAATCCTAACCCCTGACTCCAACCCTGACCCCAACCTTAATGAACCCTAACCCCTGACCCCAACGAATCCTAACCCCTGACCCAAACTTAATGAATCCGTACCCCAACCCTAATGAATCCTATCCCCTGACTCCAACCCTGACCCCAACTTTAATAAATTCTAACCCCTGACTACAACCCTGACCCCAACACTAATGAATCCTAACCCCTGACTCCAACCCTGACCCCAACCTGAATGAATCCTGACCCCAACCTTAATGAATCCTGACCCCAACCTTAATGAAGCCTGACCCCAACCCTAATGAATCCTGACCCCAACCTTAATGAAGCCTGACCCCAACCCTAATGAATCCTGACCCCAACCTTAATGAAGCCTGACCCCAACCCTAATGAATCCTAACCCCTGACTCCAACCCTGACCCCAACCTTAATGAACCCCTGACCCCAACCCTAATGAATCCAAACCCTGACTCCAACCCTGACCCCAACCTTAATGAACCCGGACCCCTGACCCCAACCCTAATTAATCCTAACCCCTGACTCCAACCCTGACCCCAACCTTAATGAATCCTGTACGAAACCTTAATGAACCCTAACCCTAATGAATCCTGACCCCAACCTTAATGAACACTAACCCCTGACCCCAACTTTAATGAACACTAACCCCTGACCCCAACCCTAATGAATCCTAACCCCTGACCCCAACCCTAATGAATCCTAACCCCTGACCCCAACCCTAATGAATCCTAACCCCTGACTCCAACCTTAATGAACCCCTAACCCCAACCCTAATGAATCCTAACCCCTGACCCCAACCTTAATGAATCCTAACCCCTGACTCCAACCCTGACCCCAACCTTAATGAACCCTAACCCCTGACCCCAACGAATCCTAATCCCTGGCCCAACCTTAATGAATCCGTACCCCAACCCTAATGAATACTCTCCCCTGACCCCAACCCTAATGAATCCTAACCCCTGACCCCAACCTTAATGAACCCCTGACCCCAACCCGAATGAATCCTAACCCCGGACTCCAACCCTGACCCCAACCTTAATGAATCCTAACCCCTGACCCCAACCCTAATGAATCCTAACCCCTGACCCCAACCTTAATGAATCCTAACCCTGTCTCCAACCCTGACCCCAACCTTAATGAATTCTTACCCCTGACTCCAACCCTGACCCCAACCTAAACGAATCCTGACCCCAACCTTAATGAACCCTAACCCCTGACCCCAACGAATCCTAAACCCTGGCCCAACCTTAATGAATCCGTACCCCAACCCTAATGAATCCTATCCCCTGACCCCAACCCTAATGAATCCTAACCCCTGACACCAACCTTAATGAACCCCTGACCCCAACCCTAATGAATCCAAACCCCTGACTCCAACCCTGACCCCAACTTTAATGAATCCTGACCCCAACCTTAATGAAATCTAACCCCTGACCCCAACTTTAATGAACACTAACCCCTGACCCCAACCCTAATGAATCCTAACCCCTGACCCCAACCTTAATGAATCCTAATCTCTGACCCCAACTTTAATGAATCCTAATCCCTAATCCTAACCCCTGACCCCAACCCTAATGAATCCTAACCCCTGACCCCAACCCTAATGAATCCTAACCCCTGACTCCAACCCTGACCACAACCTTAATGAACCCTAACCCCTGACCCTAACCTAACCTTAATGAATCCTAATCCCTGACCCCAACCCTAATGAATCCTAACCCTTGACCCCAACCCTAATGAATCCTAACCCCTGACCCCAACCCTAATGAATCCTAACACTAATGAATCCTGGCCCCAACCCTAATGAACCCTAACACTAATGAATCCTGGCCCCAACCCTAATGAACCCTAACACTAATGAATCCTGGCCCCAACCCTAATGAACCCTAACACTAATGAATCCTGACCCCAACCCTAATGAATCCTGACCCCAACCCTAATGAATCCTGACCCCAACCCTAATGAATCCTAACCCCTGACTCCAACCCTGACCCCAACCTTAATGAATCCTAACCCCTGACCCCAACCTTAATGAATCCTAATCCCTGACCCCAACTTTAATGAATCCTAATCCCTAATCCTAACCCCTGACCCCAACCCTAATGAATCCTAACCCCTGACCCCAACCCTAATGAATCCTAACCCCTGCACCCAACCTTAATGAACACTAACCCCTGACTCCAACCTTAATGAATCCTGGCCCCAACCCTAATGAACATTAACCCCTGACTCCAACCTTAATGAATCCTAACCCCTGACTCCAAACTGAATGAATCCTGACCCCAACCTTAATGAATCCTAACCCCTGACTCTAACCCTGACCCCAACCTTAATGAAGCCTGACCCCAACCCTAATGATCCCCGACCCGTTTAATGAATCCTAACCCCTGACTCTAACCCTGACCCCGACCCGTTAATGAATCCTAACCCCTGACTCTAACCCTGACCCCAGCCTTAATGAACCTTTATCCCTGGCCCCAACCCTAATGAATCCTGACCCCAACCCTAATGAATCCTAACACCTGACTCCAACCCTAATGAATCCTAACACCTGACTCCAAACCTAATGAATCCTGACCACTGACTCCAAACCAGACCCCAACATTCATGAATCCTAACCCCTGACTCTAACCCCGACCCCGACCCGTTAATGAATCCTAACCCCTGACTCTAACCCTGACCCCAACCTTAATGAAGCCTGACCCCAACCCTAATGGACCCTAGCCCCTGACTCCAACCCTAATGAATCCTAACCCCTGACCCCAACCCTGACCCCAACCTTAATGAACCAGAACCACTTACCCCAACCTTAATGAACCCTAACCACTGACCCCAACCTTAATGAATCCTATCCCCTAAACCCCACCCCTAATGAATTCTAACCTCTGACCCCAACCCTGATGAATCCTACCCTCTGACCCAAACCCTGATGGATCCTAACCCCTGACGCCAACCTTAATGAATCCTAACCCCTGACCCCCAACCCTAATGAATCCTAACCCCTGACCCCAACTCTGAATCCTAACCCCTGACCCCCAACCCTAATGAATCCTAACCCCTTACCCCAACCCTAACGAATCCTGACCCCAACCTTAATGAATCCCAACCCCTGACCCCAACCTTAATCAATCCTAACCCAACCCTAATGAATCCTAACCCCTGACCCCAACCCTAATGAACCCCGACCCCAACCTTCATGAATCTTAACCCCTGACCCTAACCCCTGACCCCAACCTTAATGAACCCTATCCCCCGACCCCAACCCTAATGAATCCTAACCCCTGACTCCAACCCTGACCACAATCTTAATGAACCCTAACCCCTGACCCCAACCTTAATGAATCCTAATCCCTGACCCCAACCCTAATGAATCCTAAACCCTGACCCCAACCCTAATGAATCCTAACCCCTGCACCCAACCTTAATGAACCCCTGACCCCAATCCTAATGAATCCAAACCCTGACTCCAACCCTGACCCCAACCTTAATGAACCCGGACCCCTGACCCCAACCCTAATTAATCCTAACCCCTGACTCCAACCCTGACCCCAACCTTAATGAATCCTGTACCCAACCTTAATGAACCCTAACCCTAATGAATCCTGACCCCAACCTTAATGAACACTAACCCCTGACCCCAACTTTAATGAACACTAATCCCTGACCCCAACCCTAATGAATCCTAACCCCTGACTCCAACCTTAATGAACCCCTAACCCCAACCCTAATGAATCCTAACCCCTGACCCCAACCTTAATGAATCCTAACCCCTGACTCCAACCCTGACCCCAACCTTAATGAACCCTAACCCCTGACCCCAACTTTAATCCTAATCCCTGGCCCAACCTTAATGAATCCCCCAACCCTAATGAATACTCTCCCCTGACCCCAACCCTAATGAATCCTAACCCCTGACCCCAACCTTAATGAACCCCTGACCCCAACCCGAATGAATCCCTAACCCCGGACTCCAACCCTGACCCCAACCTTAATGAATCCTAACCCCTGACCCCAACCCTAATGAATCCTAACCCCTGACCCCAAACTTAATTAACCCTAACCCCTGACTCCACCCCTGACCACAACCTTAATGAATCCTAAACCCCGACCCCAACCCTAATGAATCCTAACCCCTGACTCCAAACTTAATGAGGCCTGACCCCAACCCTAATGAATCCTAATCCCTGACCTCAACCTTAATGAATCCTGATCCCAACCTTAATGAATCCTAACCCTGACCCCAACCTTAATGAATCCCAACCCCTGACTCCAACCCTGACCCCAACCCTAATGAATCCTAACCCCTGACTCCAACCCTGACCCCAACCTTAATGAATCCTAACCCCTGACTCCAACCCTGACCCCAACCTTAATGAATTCTTACCCCTGACTCCAACCCTGACCCCAACCTGAACGAATCCTGACCCCAACCTTAATGAACCCTAACCCCTGACCCCTACCCTAATGAATCCTGACCCCAACTTTAATGAACACTAACCCCTGACCCCAACCCTAATGAATCCTAACCCCTGACCCCAACCCTAATGAATCCTAACCCCTGACCCCAACCCTAATGAATCCTAACCCCTGACCCCAACCTTAATGAATCCCAACGCCTGATTCCAACCCTGACCCCAACCTGAATGAATCCTGACCCCAACCCTAATGAATCCTAACCCCTGACCCCAACCTTAATGAATCCTAACGCCTGATTCCAACCCTGACCCCAACCTGAATGAACCCTAACCCCAACCCTAATGAATCCTGACACCAATTTTAATGAACACTAACCCCTGACCCCAACCCTAATGAATCCTAACCCCTGACCCCAACCCTAATGAATCCTAACCCCTGACTCCAACCCTGACCCCAACTTTAATGAACCCCTAACCCCAACCCTAATGAATCCTAACCCTTGACTCCAACCCTGACCCCAACCTTAATGAACCCTAACCCCTGACCCCAACGAATCCTAACCCCTGACCCAAACTTAATGAATCCGTACCCCAACCCTAATGAATCCTATCCCCTGACTCCAACCCTGACCCCAACTTTAATAAATTCTAACCCCTGACTACAACCCTGACCCCAACACTAATGAATCCTAACCCCTGACTCCAACCCTGACCCCAACCTGAATGAATCCTGACCCCAACCTTAATGAATCCTGACCCCCTTAATGAACCCCAACCTTAATGAAGCCTGACCCCAACCCTAATGAATCCTGACCCCAACCTTAATGAAGCCTGACCCCAACCCTAATGAATCCTAACCCCTGACTCCAACCCTGACCCCAACCTTAATGAACCCCTGACCCCAATCCTAATGAATCCAAACCCTGACTCCAACCCTGACCCCAACCTTAATGAACCCGGACCCCTGACCCCAACCCTAATTAATCCTAACCCCTGACTCCAACCCTGACCCCAACCTTAATGAATCCTGTACGAAACCTTAATGAACCCTAACCCTAATGAATCCTGACCCCAACCTTAATGAACACTAACCCCTGACCCCAACTTTAATGAACACTAACCCCTGACCCCAACCCTAATGAATCCTAACCCCTGACCCCAACCCTAATGAATCCTAACCCCTGACCCCAACCCTAATGAATCCTAACCCCTGACTCCAACCTTAATGAACCCCTAACCCCAACCCTAATGAATCCTAACCCCTGACCCCAACCTTAATGAATCCTAACCCCTGACTCCAACCCTGACCCCAACCTTAATGAACCCTAACCCCTGACCCCAACGAATCCTAATCCCTGGCCCAACCTTAATGAATCCGTACCCCAACCCTAATGAATACTCTCCCCTGACCCCAACCCTAATGAATCCTAACCCCTGACCCCAACCTTAATGAACCCCTGACCCCAACCCGAATGAATCCTAACCCCGGACTCCAACCCTGACCCCAACCTTAATGAATCCTAACCCCTGACCCCAACCCTAATGAATCCTAACCCCTGACCCCAACCTTAATGAATCCTAACCCCTGTCTCCAACCCTGACCCCAACCTTAATGAATTCTTACCCCTGACTCCAACCCTGACCCCAACCTAAACGAATCCTGACCCCAACCTTAATGAACCCTAACCCCTGACCCCAACGAATCCTAAACCCTGGCCCAACCTTAATGAATCCGTACCCCAACCCTAATGAATCCTATCCCCTGACCCCAACCCTAATGAATCCTAACCCCTGACACCAACCTTAATGAACCCCTGACCCCAACCCTAATGAATCCAAACCCCTGACTCCAACCCTGACCCCAACTTTAATGAATCCTGACCCCAACCTTAATGAAATCTAACCCCTGACCCCAACTTTAATGAACACTAACCCCTGACCCCAACCCTAATGAATCCTAACCGCTGACCCCAACCCTAATTAATCCTAACCCCTGACCCCAACCCTAATGAATCCTAACCCCTGTCTCCAACCCTGACCCCAACCTTAATGAATCCTAACCCCTGACTCCAACCCTGACCCCAACCTTAATGAACCCTAACCCCTGACCCCAACGAATCCTAACCCCTGACCCAACCTTAATGAATCCGTACCCCAACCCTAATGAATACTCTCCCTGACCCCAACCCTAATGAATCCTAACCCCTGACCCCAACCTTAATGAATCCCTGACCCCAACCCTAATGAATCCTAACCCCGGACTCCAACCCTGACCCCAACCTTAATGAATCCTAACCCCTGACCCCAACCCTAATGAATCCTAACCCCTGACCCCAACCCTAATGTCTCCAATCCTACCCCTGACTCCAACCCTGACCCCAACCTAAACGAATCCTGACCCCAACCTTAATGAACCCTAACCCCTGACCCCAACGAATCCTAACCCCTGGCCCAACCTTAATGAATCCGTACCCCAATCCTAATGAATCCTATCCCCTGACCCCAACCCTAATGAATCCTAACCCCTGACCCCAACCCTAATGAATCCAAACCCCTGACTCCAAACCCCCTTTAATGACTCCAACCCTGACCCCAACCTTAATGAACTTAATGAATCCCTGACCCCAACCCTAATGAATCCTAACCCCTGACCCCAACCCTAATGAATCCCTAACCCCTGACCCCAACGAATCCTAACCCCTGACCCAACCTTAATGAATAACCCCCCCAACCCTAATGAATCCTAACCCCTGACCCCAACCCCCCCCCAACCTTAATGAATCCTAACCCTGACTCCAACCCTGACCCCAACCTTAATGAATTCTTACCCCTGACTCCAACCCTGACCCCAACCTAAACGAATCCTGACCCCAACCTTAATGAACCCTAACCCTGACCCCAACGAATCCTAACCCCTGGCCCAACCTTAATGAATCCGTACCCCAATCCTAATGAATCCTATCCCCTGACCCCAACCCTAATAATGAAACCTTAATGAAACCCCTGACCCCAACCCTAATGAATCCTAAAGTCCCCCTGACTCCAACCCTGACCCCAACCTTAATGAATCCTAACCCCTGACTCCAACCCTGACCCCAACCTTAATAATCCAACCCTGACCCCAACCTGAACCCTGACCCCAACCCTAATGAATCCTATCCCCTGACCCCCCTGACCCCAACCTAATGAATCCTGACCCCAACCTTAATGAACCCTAACCCCTGACCCCAACCCTAATGAATCCTGACCCCAACTTTAATGAACACTATTCCTGACCCCAACCCTAATGAATCCAAACCCCTGACTCCAACCCTGACCCCAACCCTAATGAATCCTAACCCCTGACTCCAACCCTGACCCCAACCCTAATGAATCCAAACCCCTGACTCCAACCCTGACCCCAACCTTAATGAATTCTAACCCCTGACTACAACCCTGATGCCAACCTTAATACATCCTAACCCCTGACCCCAACCCTAATGAATCCTAACCCCTGACCCCAACCTGAATGAATCCTGACCCCAACCTTAATGAACACTAACCCCTGACCCCAACCCTAATGAATCCTAACCCCTGAACCCCAACCTTAATGAATTCTTACCCCTGACTCCAACCCTGACCCCAACCTGAATGAATCCTGACCCCAACCCTAATGAATCCTAACCCCTGACCCCAACCCTAATGAATCCTAACCCCTGACTCCAACCCTGACCCCAACCTTAATGAACCCCTAACCCCAACCCTAATGAATCCTAACCCCTGACTCCAACCCTGACCCCAACCTTAATGAATCCTAACCCCTGACTCCAACCCTGACCCCAAACTTAATGAACCCTAACCCCTGACCCCAACGAATCCTAACCCCTGACCCAACCTTAATGAATCCGTACCCCAACCCTAATGAATCCTATCCCCTGACTCCAACCCTGACCCCAACCTTAATGAATTCTAACCCCTGACTACAACCCTGACCCCAACCCTAATGAATCCTAACCCCTGACTCCAACCCTGACCCCAACCTGAATGAATCCTGACCCCAACCTTAATGAACCCGGACCCCTGACCCCAACCCTAATGAATCCTGACCCCAACTTTAATGAACACTAACCCCTGACCCCAACCCAAATGAATCCACACCCCTGACTATAACCCTGACCCCAACCTTAATGAAGCCTGACCCCAACCCTAATGAATCCTGACCCCTGACTCCAACCCTGACCCCAACCTTAATGAATCCTAACCCCTGACCCCATCCCTAATTAATCCTAACCCCTGACTCCAAGCCTGACCCATACCTTAATGAACACTAACCTCTGACCCCAACCCTAATGAATCCTAACCCCTGACCCCAACCCTAATGAATCCTAACCCCTGACCCCAACCCTAATGAATCCTAACCCCTGACCCCAACCCTAATGAATCCTAACCCCTGACCCCAACCCTAATGAATCCTAACCCCTGACTCCAACCCTGACCCCAACCTTAATGAAACCCTAACCCCAACCCTAATGAATCCTAACCCCTGACCCCAACCTTAATGAATCCTAACCCCTGACTCCAACCCTGACCCCAACCTTAATGAACCCTAACCCCAACGAATCCTAACCCCTGGCCCAACCTTAATGAATGACCCCAACCCTAATGAATCCTATCCCCTGACCCCAACCCTAATGAATCCTAACCCTGACCCCAACCCTAATGAATCCTAACCCCTGACCCCAACCCTAATGAATCCTAACTCCTGACTCCAACCCTGACCCCAACCTTAATGAACACCTAACCCCAGCCTTAATGAACCCTAAACCCTGACCCCAACGAATCCTAACCCCTGACCCAACCTTAATGAATCCGTACCCCAACCCTAATGAATCCTATCCCCTGACTCCAACCCTGACCCCAACCTCAACGAATTCTAACCCCTGACTACAACCCTGACGCCAACCTTAATACATCCTAACCTCTGACCCCAACCCTAATGAATCCTAACCCCTGACCCCAACCTGAATGAATCCTGACCCCAACCTTAATGAACCCTAACCCTGACCCCAACCCTAATGAATCCTCACCCCTGACTATAACCCTGACCCCAACCTAAATGAAGCCTGACCCCAACCCGAATGAATCCTAACCCCTGACTCCAACCCTGACCCCAACCCGAATGAATCCTAACCCCTGACTCCAACCCTGACCCCAACCTTAATGAATCCTAACCCTGACTCCAACCCTGACAACCCAACCCCAACCTTAATGAATCCTAACCCTGACTGAACCCTGACCCCAACCTTAATGAACACTAACCCCTGACCCCAACCCTTAATGAACACTAACCCCTGACCCCAACCCTAATGAATCCTAACCCCTGACCCCAACCCTAATGAATCCTAACCCCTGACCCCAACCCTAATGAATCCTAACCCCTGACCCCAACCCTAATGAATCCTAACCCCTGACCCCAACCCTAATGAATCCTAACCCCTGAGTCCAACCCTGACCCCAACCTTAATGAATCCTAACCCCTGACTCCAACCCTAATGAATCCTAACCCTGACCCCAACCTTAATGAATCCTAACCCCTGACTCCAACCTAATGACCCCAACCCTAATGAATCCTGACCCCAACTTTAATGAATCCTAACCCCTGACTCCAACCCTGACCCCAACCCTAATGAATCCTAACCCCTGACCCCAACCCTAATGAATCCTAACCCCTGACTCCAACCCTGACCCCAAACTTAATGAATCCTAACCCCTGATCCCAACCCTAATGAATCCTAACCCCTGACCCCAACCCTAATGAATCCTAAACCCTGACCCCAACCCTAATGAATCCTAACCCCTGACCCCAACCTTAATGAATCCTAACCCCTGACTCCCCTGACCCCAACCTTAATGAATTCTTACTCCCCCTGACCCCAACCTGAATGAATCCTGACCCCAACCTTAATGAATCCTAACCCTGACCCCAACTTTAATGAACCTAACCCCTGACCCCAACCCGAATGAATCCTTAATGAACCCCTGACCCCAACCCTAATGAATCCTAACCCCTGACTCCAACCCTGACCCCAACCCTAATGAATCCTAACCCCTGACTCCAACCCTGACCCCAACCTTAATGAATCCTAACCCCTGACTCCAACCCTGACCCCAACCTTAATGAATCCCCAACCCCTGACTCCAACCTGAACGAATCCTGACCCCAACCTTAATGACCCCTAACCCCTGACCCCAACCCTAATGAATCCTGACCCCAACTTTAATGAACACTAACCCCTGACCCCAACCCTAATGAATCCTAACCCCTGACCCCAACCCTAATGAATCCTAACCCCTGACCCCAACCCTAATGAATCCTAACCCCTGACCCCAACCCTAATTAATCCTAACCCCTGACTCCAACCCTGACCACAACCTTAATGAATCCTTTACTCAACCTTAATGAACCCTAATGAATGAATCCCCAACCCTAATGAATCCAACCCTGACCGCAACCTTAATGAACCCCTGACCCCAACCCTAATGAATCCAAACCCCTGACTCCAACCCTGACCCCAACCTTAATGAATCCTAACCCCTGACCCCATCCCTAATTAATCCTAACCCCTGACTCCAAGCCTGACCCATACCTTAATGAACACTAACCCCTGACCCCAACCCTAATGAATCCTAACCCCTGACCCCAACCCTAATGAATCCTAACCCCTGACCCGAACCCTAATGAATCCTAACCCCTGACCCCAACCCTAATGAATCCTAACCCCTGACTCCAACCCTGACCCCAACCTTAATGAAACCCTAACCCCAACCCTAATGAATCCTAATCCCTGACCCCAACCTTAATGAATCCTAACCCCTGACTCCAACCCTGACCCCAACCTTAATGAACCCTAACCCCAACGAATCCTAACCCCTGGCCCAACCTTAATGAATCCGTACCCTAACCCTAATGAATCCTATCCCCTGACCCCAACCCTAATGAATCCTAACCCCTGACCCCAACCCTAATGAATCCTAACCCCTGACCCCAACCCTAATGAATCCTAACTCCTGACTCCAACCCTGACCCCAACCTTAATGAACACCTAACCCCAGCCTTAATGAACCCTAAACCCTGACCCCAACGAATCCTAACCCCTGACCCAACCTTAATGAATCCGTACCCCAACCCTAATGAATCCTATCCCCTGACTCCAACCCTGACCCCAACCTCAACGAATTCTAACCCCTGACTACAACCCTGACGCCAACCTTAATACATCCTAACCTCTGACCCCAACCCTAATGAATCCTAACCCCTGACCCCAACCTGAATGAATCCTGACCCCAACCTTAATGAACCCTAACCCCTGACCCCAACCCTAATGAATCCTCACCCCTGACTATAACCCTGACCCCAACCTAAATGAAGCCTGACCCCAACCCGAATGAATCCTAACCCCTGACTCCAACCCTGACCCCAACCCGAATGAATCCTAACCCCTGACTCCAACCCTGACCCCAACCTTAATGAATCCTAACCCCTGACTCCAACCCTGACCACAACCTTAATGAATCCTTTACGCAACCTTAATGAACCCTAACCCTAATGAATCCTGACCCCAACCTTAATGAACACTAACCCCTGACCCCAACCTTAATGAACACTAACCCCTGACCCCAACCCTAATGAATCCTAACCCCTGACCCCAACCCTAATGAATCCTAACCCCTGACCCCAACCCTAATGAATCCTAACGCCTGACTCTCACCCTAATGAATCCTAACCCCTGACTCTCACCCTAATGAATCCTAACCCCTGAGTCCAACCCTGACCCCAAACTTAATGAATCCTAACCCCCGACTCCAACCCTAATGAATCCTAACCCATGACCCTAACCTTAATGAATCCTAACCCCTGACTCCAACCTTGACCCCAACCCTAATGAATCCTGACCCCAACTTTAATGAACACTAACCCCTGACTCCAACCCTGACCCCAACCCTAATGAATCCTAACCCCTGACCCCAACCCTAATGAATCCTAACCCCTGACTCCAACCCTGACCCCAAACTTAATGAATCCTATCCCCTGATCCCAACCCTAATGAATCCTAACCCCTGACCCCAACCCTAATGAATCCTAAACCCTGACCCCAACCCTAATGAATCCTAACCCCTGACCCCAACCTTAATGAATCCTAACCCCTGACTCCAACTCTGACCCCAACCTTAATGAATTCTTACCCCTGACCCCAACCTGAATGAATCCTGACCCCAACCTTAATGAATCCTGACCCCAACTTTAATGAACACTAACCCCTGACCCCAACCCTAATGAATCCTAACCCCTGACCCCAACCCTAATGAATCCTAACCCCTGACTCCAACCCTGACCCCAACCCTAATGAATCCTAACCCCTGACTCCAACCCTGACCCCAACCTTAATGAATCCTAACCCCTGACTCCAACCCTGACCCCAACCTGAATTAATTCTTACCCCTGACTCCAACCTGAACGAATCCTGACCCCAACCTTAATGACCCCTAACCCCTGACCCCTACCCTAATGAATCCTGACCCCAACTTTAATGAACACTAACCCCTGACCCCAACCCTAATGAATCCTAACCCCTGACCCCAACCCTAATGAATCCTAACCCCTGACCCCAACCCTAATGAATCCTAACCCTGACCCCAACCCTAATTAATCCTAACCCACTCCAACCCTGACTCCCCCTGAACAACCTTAATGAATCCTTTACTCAACCTTAATGAACCCTAACCCGAATGAATCCTAACCCCTGACTCCAACCCTGACCGCAACCTTAATGAACCCCTGACCCCAACCCTAATGAATCCAAACCCCTGACTCCAACCCTGACCCCAACCTTAATGAATCCTAACCCCTGACCCCATCCCTAATTAATCCTAACCCTGAATCCAAGCCTGACCCAACCTTAATGAACACTAACCCCTGACCCCAACCCTAATGAATCCTAACCCCTGACCCCAACCCTAATGAATCCTAACCCCTGACCCGAACCCTAATGAATACCCCTGACCCCAACCCTAATGAATCCTAACCCTGACTCCAACCCTGACCCCAACCTTAATGAAACCCTAACCCCAACCCTAATGAATCCTAACAACCCTGACCCCAACCTTAATGAATCCTAACCCCTGACTCCAACCCTGACCCCAACCTTAATGAACCCTAACCCTAATGAATCCTAACCCTGACCCCAACCTTAATGAACCTAACCCCAACCCTAATGAATCCTAAACCCTGACCCCAACCCTAATGAATCCTAACCCTGACCCCAACCCTAATGAATCCTAACCCCTGACCCCAACCCTAATGAATCCTAACCCCTGACTCCAACCCTGACCCCAACCTTAATGAACCCTAACCCCAAGCCTAATGAACCCTGACCCTGACCCCAACGAATCCTAACCCTGACCCCAACCCTAATGAATCCTAACCTAATGAATCCCCCCTGACTCCAACCCTGACCCCAACCTTAATGAACCCTGACTACAACCCTGACCCCAACCTTAATGAATCCCTGACCCCAACCCTAATGAATCCTAACCCCTGACCCCAACCTGAATGAATCCTGACCCCAACCTTAATGAATCCTAACCCCTGACCCCAACCCTAATGAATCCTCACCCCTGACTATAACCCTGACCCCAACCTAAATGAAGCCTGACCCCAACCCGAATGAATCCTAACCCCTGACTCCAACCCTGACCACAACCTTAATGAATCCTTTACCCCTGACCCTAACCCTAATGAATCCTGACCCCAACCTTAATGAACACTAACCCCTGACCCCAACCTTAATGAACACTAACCCCTGACCCCAACCCTAATGAATCCAAACCCCTGACCCCAACCCTAATGAATCCTAACGCCTGACCCCAACCCTAATGAATCCTAACGCCTGACCCCAACCCTAATGAATCCTAACCCCTGACTCTCACCCTAATGAATCCTAACCCCTGAGTCCAACCCTGACCCCAACTTAATGAATCCTAACCCCGACTCCAACCCTAATGAATCCTAACCCTGACCCTAACCTTAATGAATCCTAACCCCTGACTCCAACCTGACCCCAACCTAATGAATCCTGACCCCAACTTTAATGAACACTAACCCCTGACTCCAACCCTGACCCCAACCCTAATGAATCCTAACCCCTGACCCCAACCCTAATGAATCCTAACCCCTGACTCCAACCCTGACCCCAAACTTAATGAATCCTATCCCCTGATCCCAACCCTAATGAATCCTAACCCCTGACCCCAACCCTAATGAATCCTAAACCCTGACCCCAACCCTAATGAATCCTAACCCTGACCCCAACCTTAATGAATCCTAACCCCTGACTCCAACCCTGACCCCAACCTTAATGAATTCTTACCCCTGACCCCAACCTGAATGAATCCTGACCCCAACCTTAATGAATCCTGACCCCAACTTTAATGAACACTAACCCCTGACCCCAACCCGAATGAATCCTAACCCCTGACCCCAACCCTAATGAATCCTAACCCCTGACTCCAACCCTGACCCCAACCCTAATGAATCCTAACCCCTGACTCCAACCCTGACCCCAACCTTAATGAATCCTAACCCCTGACTCCAACCCTGACCCCAACCTGAATTAATTCTTACCCCTGACTCCAACCTGAACGAATCCTGACCCCAACCTTAATGACCCCTAACCCCTGACCCCTACCCTAATGAATCCTGACCCCAACTTTAATGAACACTAACCCCTGACCCCAACCCTAATGAATCCTAACCCCTGACCCCAACCCTAATGAATCCTAACCCCTGACCCCAACCCTAATGAATCCTAACCCCTGACCCCAACCCTAATTAATCCTAACCCCTGACTCCAACCCCAACCTTAATGAATCCTAACCCCTGACCCCAACCCTAATGAATCCTAACCCCTGACTCCAACCCTGACCCCAACCTTAATGAATCCTAACCCCAACCCTAATGACCCCAACCCTTAATGAATCCCAACCCTGACCCCAACCTTAATGAATCCTAACCCCTGACCCCATCCCTAATGAACCCTAACCCTGAATGAATCCTGACCCCAACCTTAATGAACACTAACCCCTGACCCCAACCCTAATGAACCTAACCCCTGACCCCAACCCTAATGAATCCTAACCCCTGACCCCAACCCTAATGAATCCTAACCCTGACCCCAACCCTAATGAATCCTAACCCCTGACTCCAACCCTGACCCCAACCTTAATGACCCCTGACCCCAACCCTAATGAATCCTAACCCCTGACCCCAACCTTAATGAATCCTAACCCCTGACTCCAACCCTGACCCCAACCTAATGAACCCTAACCCTAATGAATCCTAACCCCTGGACCCCAACCTAATGAATCCTGACCCTAACCCTAATGAATCCTATCCCCTGACCCCAACCCTAATGAATCCTAACCCCTGACCCCAACCCTAATGAATCCCCCTGACCCCAACCCTAATGAATCCTAACCCCTGACTCCAACCCTGACCCCAACCTTAATGAATCCATCCCCTGAACCTTAATGAATCCTAACCCCTGACCCCACGAACCCTTAATGAATGACCCCAACCCTAATGAATCCTATCCCCTGACTCCAACCCTGACCCCAACCTTAATGAATCCTAACCCCTGACTACAACCCTGACGCCAACCTTAATGAATCCTAACCCTGACCCCAACCCTAATGAATCCTAACCCCTGACCCCAACCTGAATGAATCCTGACCCCAACCTTAATGAACCTAACCCCTGACCCCAACCCTAATGAATCCTCACCCCTGACTATAACCCTGACCCCAACCTAAATGAATCCCTGACCCCAACCCTAATGAATCCTAACCCCTGACTCCAACCCTGACCCCAACCCTAATGAATCCTAACCCTGACTCCAACCCTGACCCCAACCTTAATGAATCCTAACCCCTGACTCCCCCTGACCACAACCTTAATGAATCCTTTACCAACCTTAATGACCCTAACCCTAATGAATCCTGACCCCAACCTTAATGAACACTAACCCCTGACCCCAACCTTAATGAACCTAACCCCTGACCCCAACCCTAATGAATCCTAACCCCTGACCCCAACCCTAATGAATCCTAACCCCTGACCCCACCCTAATGAACCCCTAACCCTAATGAATCCTAACCCTGACTCCAACCCTAATGAATCCTAACCCTGACCCCAACCCTAATGAATCCTAACCCCTGAGTCCAACCCTGACCCCAACCTTAATGAATCCTAACCCCTGACTCCAACCCTAATGAATCCTAATGACTCCAATGACCCCAACCCTAATGAATCCTAACCCCTGACCCCAACCTTAATGAACCTAACCCCTGACTCCAACCCTGACCCCAACCTTAATGAATCCTAACCCCTGACCCCAACTAATGAATCCTAACCCCTGACCCCAACCTTAATGAACCCTAACCCCAAACCTTAATGAATCCTATCCCCTGACCCCAACCCTAATGAATCCTAACCCCTGACCCCAACCCTAATGAATCCTAACCCCTGACCCCAACCCTAATGAATCCTAACTCCTGACTCCAACCCTGACCCCAACCTTAATGAACCCCTGACCCCAACGAATCCTGACCCAACCTTAATGAATCCGTACCCCAACCCTAATGAATCCTATCCCTGGACTCCAACCCTGACCCCAACCTTAATGAATTCTAACCCCTGACTACAACCCTGACGCCAACCTTAATACATCCTAACTCCTGACCCCAACCCTAATGAATCCTAACCCCTGACCCCAACCTGAATGAATCCTGACGCCAACCTTAATGAACCCTGACCCCAACCCTAATGAATCCTCACCCCTGACTATAACCCTGACCCCAACCTAAATGAAGCCTGACCCCAACCCTAATGAATCCTAACCCCTGACTCCAACCCTGATCCCAACCTTAATGAATCCTAACCCCTGACTCCAACCCCAACCCTAATTAATCCTAACCCCTGACTCCAACCCTGACCACAACCTTAATGAATCCTTTACGCAACCTTAATGAACCCTAACCCTAATGAATCCTGACCCCAACCTTAATGAACACTAACCCCTGACCCCAACCTTAATGAACACTAACCCCTGACCCCAACCCTAATGAATCCTAACCCCTGACCCCAACCCTAATGAATCCTAACCCTGACCCCAACCCTAATGAATCCTAACCCTGACCCCAACCTTAATGAATCCTAACCCCTGACTCTCAACCCTAATGAATCCTAACCCCTGAGTCCAACCCTGACCCCAACCCTTAATGAATCCTAACCCCTGACCCCAACCTAATGAATCCTAACCCATGACCCCAACCTTAATGAATCCTAACCCCTGACTCCAACCTGACCCCAACCCTAATGAATCCTGACCCCAACTTTAATGAACACTAACCCCTGACTCCAACCCTGACCCCAACCCTAATGAATCCTAACCCCTGACCCCAACCCTAATGAATCCTAACCCCTGACTCCAACCCTGACCCCAACCTTAATGAATCCTAACCCCTGACCCCAACCCTAATGAATCCTAACCCCTGACCCCAACCCTAATGAATCCTAAACCCTGACTCTCACCCTAATGAATCCTAACCCCTGACCCCAACCCTAATGAATCCTAACCCCTGACTCCAACCCTGACCCCAACCTTAATGAATCTTACCCCTGACCCCAACCTAATGAATCCTAACCCCCTCCAACCCTGACCCCAACCTTAATGAATCCTGACCCCAACTTTAATGAACACTAACCCTGACCCCAACCATTAATGAATCCTAACCCCTGACCCCAACCCTAATGAATCCTAACCCCTGACTCCAACCCTGACCCCAACCCTAATGAATCCTAACCCCTGACTCCAACCCTGACCCCAACCTTAATGAATCCTAACCCCTGACTCCAACCCTGACCCCAACCTGAACCCCTGACTCCAACCTGAACCCTGACCCCAACCTTAATGACCCCTAACCCCTGACCCCAACCTAATGAATCCTGACCCCAACTTTAATGAACACTAACCCCTGACCCCAACCCTAATGAATCCTAACCCCTGACCCCAACCCTAATGAATCCTAACCCCAACCCTGACCCCAACCCTAATGAATCCTAACCCCTGACCCCAACCCTAATTAATCCTAACCCCTGACTCCAACCCTGACCACAACCTTAATGAATCCTTTACTCAACCTTAATGAACCCTAACCCGAATGAATCCTAACCCCTGACTCCAACCCTGACCGCAACCTTAATGAACCCCTGACCCCAACCCTAATGAATCCAAACCCCTGACTCCAACCCTGACCCCAACCTTAATGAATCCTAACCCCTGACCCCATCCCTAATGAATCCTAACCCCTGACTCCCCTGACCCCAACCTTAATGAACACTAACCCTGACCCCAACCCTAATGAATCCTAACCCCTGACCCCAACCCTAATGAATCCTAACCCCTGACCCAACCCTAATGAATCCTAACCCCTGACCCCAACCCTTAATGAATCCTAACCCCTGACTCCAACCCTGACCCCAACCAACCCTGACCCCAACCCTAATGAATCCTAACCCTGACCCCAACCTTAATGAATCCTAACCCCTGACTCCAACCCTGACCCCAACCTTAATGAATCCTAACCCCTGACCCCAATGAATCCTAACCCCTGACCCAACCTTAATGAATGACCCTAACCCTAATGAATCCTAACCCCCCCTGACCCCAACCCCCTAACCCCTGACCCCAACCCTAATGAATCCTAACCCCTGACCCCAACCCTAATGAATCCTAACTCCTGACCCAACCCTAATGAATCCTAACCCCTGACTCCAACCCTGACCCCAACCTTAATGAACCCTAAACCCTGACCCCAATGAATCCTAACCCCTGACCCAACCTTAATGAATCCTGACCCCAACCCTAATGAATCCTAACCCCTGACTCCAACCCTGACCCCAACCTAATGAATTCTAACCCCTGACTACAACCCTGACCCCAACCTTAATACATCCTAACCCCTGACCCCAACCCTAATGAATCCTAACCCCTGACCCCAACCTGAATGAATCCTGAACCAACCTTAATGAACCCTGACCCCAACCCTAATGAATCCTCACCCCTGACTATAACCTAAATGAATCCTGACCCCAACCCTAATGAATCCTAACCCCTGACTAACCCTGACCCCAACCTATGAATCCTAATCCCTGACCCCAACCTTAATGAATCCTAACCCCTGACTCCAACCCTGACCACAACCTTAATGAATCCTTTACTCAACCTTAATGAACCCTAACCCTAATGAATCCTGACCCCAACCTTAATGAACACTAACCCCTGACCCCAACCTTAATGAACACTAACCCCTGACCCCAACCCTAATGAATCCTAACCCCTGACCCCAACCCTAATGAATCCTAACCCTGACCTCAACCCTAATGAATCCTAACCCTGACCCAACCCTAATGAATCCTAACCCCTGACTCCAACCCTAATGAATCCTAACCCCTGACTCCAACCCTGACCCCAACCTTAATGAACCCCTGACCCAACCCTAATGAATCCTAACCCTGACCCCAACCTTAATGAATCCTAACCCCTGACTCCAACCTTGACCCCAACCCTAATGAATCCTGACCCCAACTTTAATGAACACTAACCCCTGACTCCAACCCTGACCCCAACCCTAATGAATCCTAACCCCTGACCCCAACCCTAATGAATCCTAACCCCTGACTCCAACCCTGACCCCAACCTTAATGAATCCTATCCCCTGACCCCAACCCTAATGAATCCTAACCCCTGACCCCAACCCTAATGAATAACCCCTACTCCAACCCTGACCCCAACCTTAATGAATCCTAACCCCTGACCCCAACCTAATGAATCCTAACCCCTGACTCCAACCCTGACCCCAACCTTAATGAATCCTAACCCCTGACTCCAACCCTGACCCCAACCTAAATGAATCCTGACCCCAACCCTAATGAATCCTGACCCCAACTTTAATGAACATCCTAACCCCTGACCCCAACCTTAATGAATCCTAACCCCTGACCCCAACCCTAATGAATCCTAACCCCTGACTCCAACCCTGACCCCAACCCTAATGAATCCTAACCCCTGACTCCAACCCTGACCCCAACCTTAATGAATCCTAACCCCTGACTCCAACCCTGACCCCAACCCCTAATGAATTCTAACCCTGACCCAACCTTAATGAATCCTGACCCAACCTTAATGAACCCTGACCCCTAACCCTAATGAATCCTGACCCCAACCTTAATGAACACTAACCCCTGACCCCAACCTTAATGAACACTAACCCCTGACCCCAACCCTAATGAATCCTAACCCCTGACCCCAACCCTAATGAATCCTAAACCCTGACCTCAACCCTAATGAATCCTAACCCCTGACCCAACCCTGACCCCAACCTTAATGAATGAATCCAACCCCTAACCCCAACCCTAATGAATCCTAACCCCTGACTCCAACCCTGACCCCAACCTTAATGAACCCCTGACCCCAACCCTAATGAATCCTAACCCCTGACTCCAACCCTGACCACAACCTTAATGAATCCTAACCCCTGACCCCAACCTTAATGAACCCTAACCCCTGAATCCAACCTGACCCCAACCTTAATGAACACTAACCCCTGACCCCAACCCTAATGAATCCTAACCCCTGACCCCAACCCTAATGAATCCTGACCCCAACCCCTAATGAATGAACCCTAATGAATCCTAACCCCTGACCCCAACCCTAATGAATCCTAACCCCTGACTCCAACCCTGACCCCAACCTTAATGAATCCTAACCCCAACCCTAATGAATCCTAACATGACCCCAACCTTAATGAATCCTAACCCCTGACCCCAACCTTAATGAACCCTAACCCCTGACTCCTAACCCTAATGAAACCTTAATGAATCCCTGACCCCAACCCTAATGAATCCTAACCCCTGACCCCAACCCTAATGAATCCTAACCCCTGACCCCAACCCTAATGAATCCTAACCCCTGACCCCAACCCTAATGAATCCTAAACTCCAACCCTGACCCCAACCTTAATGAACCTAACCCCCTAATGAACCCCTGACCCCAACCCTAATGAATCTAACCCCTGACCCAACCTTAATGAATCCTGACCCCAACCCTAATGAATCCTAACCCCTGACTCCAACCCTGACCCCAAACCTAATGAATCTAACCCCTGACTACAACCCTGACCCCAACCTTAATGAATCCTAACCCCTGACCCCAACCCTAATGAATCCTAACCCCTGACCCCAACCTGAATGAATCCTGACCCCAACCTTAATGAAACCCCTGACCCCAACCCTAATGAATCCTAACCCCTGACTATAACCCTGACCCCAACCTAAATGAAGCCTGACCCCAACCCTAATGAATCCTAACCCCTGACTCCAACCCTGACCCCAACCCTAATGAATCCTAACCCCTGACTCCAACCCCTGACCCCAACCCTAATGAATCCTAACCCCTGACTCCAACCCTGACCACAACCTTAATGAATCCTTTACCAACCTTAATGAACCCTAACCCTAATGAATCCTGACCCCAACCTTAATGAACACTAACCCCTGACCCCAACCTTAATGAACCTAACCCCTGACCCCAACCCTAATGAATCCTAACCCCTGACCCCAACCCTAATGAATCCTAACCCTGACCCCAACCCTAATGAATCCTAACCCTGACTCCAACCCTAACCTGAACCTAATGAATCCTAACCCCTGACTCCAACCCTGACCCCAACCTTAATGAATCCTAACCCCTGACCCCAACCCTAATGAATCCTAACCCCTGACTCCAACCTAACCTAATGACCCCAACCCTAATGAATCCTGACCCCAACCTTAATGAACCTAACCCCTGACTCCAACCCTGACCCCAACCCTAATGAATCCTAACCCCTGACCCCAACCCTAATGAATCCTAACCCCTGACTCCAACCCTGACCCCAACCTTAATGAATCCTACCCCTGACCCAACCCTAATGAATCCTAACCCTGACCCCAACCCTAATGAATCCTAACCCTGACCCCAACCCTAATGAATCCTAACCCCTGACCCCAACCTTAATGAATCCTAACCCCTGACTCCAACCCTGACCCCAACCTTAATGAATCCTACCCCTGACCCCAACCCTAATGAATCCTAACCCCTGACCCCAACCCTGACCCCAACCCTAATGAATCCTAACCCCTGACCCCAACCCTTAATGAATCCTAACTCCCCTGACCCCAACCCTAATGAATCCTAACCCCTGACTCCAACCCTGACCCCAACCTTAATGAATCCCTAACCCCTGACCCCAACCCTAATGAATCCTGACCCCAACCTTAATGAACACTGACCCCAACCTTAATGAATCCTAACCCCTGACCCCAACCCTAATGAATCCTAACCCCTGACTCCAACCCTAATGAACCTTAATGAACCCCTACCCCAACCCTAATGAATCCCCTGACCCCAACCCTAATGAATCCTAACCCCTGACTCCAACCTGACCCCAACCTTAATGAATCCTAACCCCTGACTCCAACCCTGACCCCAACCTTAATGAATCCTAACCCCTGACCCCCCTAACCCCTGACCCCAACCTTAATGAATCCTAACCCCTGACCCAACCCTGACCCAACCTTAATGAACTATCAACCCTGACCCCAACCCTAATGAATCCTAACCCCAACCTTAATGAATCCCTGACCCCATCCCTAATGAATCCAAACCCCTGACTACAACCCTGACCCCAACCTTAATGAATCCTAACCCCTGACCCCAACCTTAATGAATCCTAACCCCTGACTCCAACCCTGACCCCAACCTTAATTAACCCTAACCCCTGACCCCAACGAATCCTAACCCCTGGCCCAACCTTAATGAATCCGTACCCCAACCCTAATGAATCCTAACCCCTGACCCCAACCCTAATGAATCCTAACTCCTGACTCCAACCCTGACCCCAACCTTAATGAATCCTAACCCTAACGAATCCTGACCCAACCTTAATGAATCCTACCCCAACCCTAATGAATCCTATCCCTGACTCCAACCCTGACCCCAACCTTAATGAACACAACCCTGACGCCAACCTTAATACATCCTAACCCCTGACCCCAACCCTAATGAATCCTAACCCCTGACCCCAACCTGAATGAATCCTGACGCCAACCTTAATGAACCCTGACCCCAACCCTAATGAATCCTCACCCCTGACTATAACCCTGACCCCAACTAAATGAAGCCTGACCCCAACCCTAATGAATCCTAACCCCTGACTCCAACCCTGACCCCAACCTTAATGAATCCTAACCCCTGACCCCAACCCTAATTAATCCTAACCCCTGACTCCAACCCTGACCACAACCTTAATGAATCCTTTACTCAACCTTAATGAACCCTAACCCTAATGAATCCTGACCCCAACCTTAATGAACACTAACCCCTGACCCCAACCTTAATGAACACTAACCCCTGACCCCAACCCTAATGAATCCTAACCCCTGACCCCAACCCTAATGAATCCTAAACCCTGACTCTCACCCTAATGAATCCTAACCCATGACCCCAACCTTAATGAATCCTAACCCCTGACCCCAACCTTAATGAATCCTAACCCCTGACTCCAACCCTAATGAATCCTAACCCCTGACCCCAACCCTAATGAATCCTAAACCCTGACCCCAACCTTAATGAATCCTAACCCCTGACCCCAACCTTAATGAATCCTAACCCCTGACTCCAACCCTGACCCCAACCTTAATGAATCCTAACCCCTGACTCCAACCCTGACCTGAACCTGAATGAATCCTGACCCCAACCTTAATGAACCCTGACCCTAACCCTAATGAATCCTGACCCCAACTTTAATGAACACTAACCCCTGACCCCAACCCTAATGAATCCTAACCCCTGACCCCAACCCTAATGAATCCTAACCCCTGACTCCAACCCTGACCCCAACCTTAATGAACCCCTAACCCCAACCCTAATGAATCCTAACCCCTGACTCCAACCCTGACCCCAACCTTAATGAATCCTAACCCCTGACTCCAACCCTGACCCCAACATTAATGAACCCTAACCCCTGACCCCAACGAATCCTAACCCCTGACTCCAACCCTGACCACAACCTTAATGAAATCAACCCTGACCCCAACCTTAATGAACCCTAACCCTGACCCCAACCCTAATGAATCCTAATCCCTGACTCCCCCTGACCCCAACCTGAATGAATCCTGATACCAACCTTAATGAACCCTGACCCCAACCCTAATGAATCCTCACCCCTGACTATAACCCTGACCCCAACCTAAATGAAGCCTGACCCCAACCTAAATGAAGCCTGACCCCAACCCGAATGAATCCTAACCCCTGACTCCAACCCTGACCCCAACCCTAATGAATCCTAACCCCTGACTCCAACCCTGACCCCAACCTTAATGAATCCTAACCCCTGACCCCAACCCTAATGAATCCTAACCCCTGACTCCAACCCTGACCACAACCTTAATGAATCCTTTACTCAACCTTAATGAACCCTAACCCTAATGAATCCTGACCCCAACCTTAATGAACACTATCCCCTGACCCCAACCTTAATGAACACTAACCCCTGACCCCAACCCTAATGAATCCTAACCCCTGACCCCAACCCTAATGAATCCTAACCCTACCCCCCTTAATGACCCCAACCCTAATGAATCCTAACCCCTGACCCCAACCTTAATGAAACCCCTGACCCCAACCTAATGAATCCTAACCCCTGACCCCAACCCTAATGAATCCTAACCCCTGACCCCAACCTTAATGAATCCTAACCCCTGACCCCAACCTTAATGAATCCTAACCCCTGACTCCAACCCTGACCCCAACCTTAATGAATTCTTGCCCCTGACTCCAACCCTGACCCTAACCTGAATGAATCCTGACCCCAACCTTAATGAATCCGTGACCCCATCCCTAATGAATCCAAACCCCTGACTACAACCCTGACCCCAACCTTAATGAATCCTAACCCCTGACCCCAACCTTAATGAATCCTAACCCCTGACTCCAACCCTGACCCCAACCTTAATTAACCCTAACCCCTGACCCCAATGAATCCTAACCCCTGACCCCAACCTTAATGAATCCCCCCTGACCCCAACCCTAATGAATCCTAACCCCTGACCCCAACCCTAATGAATCCTAACCCCTGACCCCAACCCTAATGAATCCTAACCCCTGACCCCAACCTTAATGAATCCTAACTCCTGACTCCAACCCTGAATGAACCTGAATGAACCCCAACCCCAATGAATCCTGACCTAACCCTAATGAATCCTGACCCCAACCTTAATGAATGACCCCAACCCTAATGAATCCAACCCTGACCCCAACCTTAATGAATCCTAACCCCTGACTCCAACCCTGACGCCAACCCCAACATTAATGAACTCCTGACCCCAACCCTAATGAATCCTAACCCCCCCTGACCCCAACCTGAATGAATCCTGACCCCAACCTTAATGAACCCTGACCCCAACCCTAATGAATAACCCACCCCTGACTCCAACCCTGACCCCAACCTTAATGAATCCCCAACCCTAATGAATCCTAACCCCTGACTCCAACCCTGACCCCAACATTAATGAACCCCTGACCCCAACCTAATGAATCCTAACCCCTGACCCCAACCCCTTACGCAACCTTAATGAACCCTAACCCTAATGAATCCAACCCCTGATGAATCCTAACCCCTGACCCCAACCAATGAATCCTAACCCCTGACTAACCCAACCCTACCCTAATGAATCCTAACCCCTGACTCCAACCCTGACCCAACCTTAATGAATCCTTTACTCAACCTTAATGAACCCTAACCCTAATGAATCCTGACCCCAACCTTAATGAACACTAACCCCTGACCCCAACCTTAATGAACACTAACCCCTGACCCCAACCCTAATGAATCCTAACCCCCCTGACCCCAACCCTAATGAATCCTAACCCTGACTCAACCCTAATGAATCCTAACCCTGACCCCAACCCTAATGAATCCTAACCCCTGACCCCAACCTTAATGAATCCTAACCCCTGACCCCAACCCTAATGAATCCTAACCCCTGACCCCAACCCTAATGAATCCTTAACCCCTGACCCCAACCCTAATGAATCCTAACCCCTGACCCCAACCTAATGAATCCTAACCCCTGACTCCAACCCTGACCCCAACCTTAATGAATTCTTGCCCCTGACTCCAACCCTGACCCGAACCTGAATGAATCCTGACCCCAACCTTAATGAACCCTGACCCTAACCCTAATGAATCCTGACCCCAACTTTAATGAACACTAACCCTGACCCCAACCCGAATGAATCCTAACCCCTGACCCCAACCCTAATGAATCCTAACCCCTGACTCCAACCCTGACCCCAACCTTAATGAACCCTAACCCCAACCCTAATGAATCCTAACCCCTGACTCCAACCCTGACCCCAACCTTAATGAATCCTAACCCCTGACTCCAACCCTGACCCCAACATTAATGAACCCTAACCCCTGACCCCAATGAATCCTAACCCCTGACCACAACCTTAATGAATCCCCCAACCCTTAATGAACCCTAACCCTAATGAATCCTGACCCCAACCTTAATGAACACTAACCCCCCTGACCCCAACCTAATGAATAACCCCTGACCCCAACCTAATGAACCCTGACCCCAACCCTAATGAATCCTCAACTATAACCCTGACCCCAACCCTAATGAATCCTGACTCCAACCCCAACCCTAATGAATCCTAACCCCTGACTCCAACCCTGACCCCAACCTTAATGAATCCTAACCCCTGACTCCAACCCTGACCCCAACCTTAATGAATCCTAACCCCTGACCCCAACCCTAATGAATCCTAACCCCTGACTAATGAATCCTAACCCTGACCCCAACCTTAATGAATCCTGACCCCAACCTTAATGAATCCTAACCCCCCTGACCCCAACACCCTAATGAATCCTAACCCCTGACCCCAACCTTAATGAACACTAACCCCTGACCCCAACCCTAATGAATCCTAACCCCTGACCCCAACCCTAATGAATCCTAACCCCTGACTCCAACCCTTAATGAATCCTAACCCCTGACCCCAACCTAATGAATCCTAACCCTGACCCCAACCCTAATGAATCCAACCCTGACCCCAACCCTAATGAATCCTAACCCCTGACTCCAACCCTGACCCCAACCCTAATGAATCCTAACCCCTGACCCCAACCTAATGAATCCTAACCCCTGACTCCAACCCTGACCCCAACCCTAATGAATCCTAACCCCTGACCCCAACCTTAATGAATCCTAACCCTGACCCCAACCTTAATGAATCCTAACCCCTGACCCCAACCCTAATGAATCCTAACCCTGACCCCAACCCTAATGAATCCTAACCCCTGACCCCAACCCTAATGAATCCTAACCCCTGACCCCAACCCTAATGAATCCTAACCCCTGACCCCAACCTTAATGAATCCTAACCCCTGACTCCAACCCTGACCCCAACCTTAATGAATTCTTGACCCCCCTGACTCCAACCCTGACCCAACCTTAATGAACCTGAATGAATCCTGACCCCAACCTTAATGAACCCTAACCTAACCCTAATGAATCCTGACCCCAACTTTAATGAACACTAACCCCTGACCCCAACCCGAATGAATCCTAACCCCTGACCCCAACCCTAATGAATCCTAACCCCTGACTCCAACCCTGACCCCAACCAACCCCTGACCCCAACCCTAATGAATCCTAACCCCTGACTCCAACCCTGACCCCAACCTTAATGAATCCTAACCCCTGACTCCAACCCTGACCCCAACCTTAATGAACCCTAATCCCTGACCCCAACGAATCCTAACCCCTGACTCCAACCCTGACCACAACCTTAATGAATCCTTTACGCAACCTTAATGAACCCTAGCCCTAATGAATCCTGACCCCAACCTTAATGAACACTAACCCCTGACCCCAACCTGAATGAATCCTGACGCCAACCTTAATGAACCCTGACCCCAACCCTAATGAATCCTCACCCCTGACTATAACCCTGACCCCAACCTAAATGAAGCCTGACCCCAACCCGAATGAATCCTAACCCCTGACTCCAACCCTGACCCCAACCCTAATGAATCCTAAACCCTGACCCCCAACCCTAATGAATCCTAATCCCTGACCCCAACCTTAATGAATCCTAACCCCTGACTCCAACCCTGACCACAACCTTAATGAATCCTTTACTCAACCTTAATGAACCCTAACCCTAATGAATCCTGACCCCAACCTTAATGAACACTAACCCCTGACCCCAACCTTAATGAACACTAACCCCTGACCCCAACCCTAATGAATCCTAACCCCTGACCCCAACCCTAATGAATCCTAAACCCTGACTCTCACCCTAATGAATCCTAACCCATGACCCCAACCTTAATGAATCCTAACCCCTGACCCCAACCTTAATGAATCCTAACCCCTGACTCCAACCCTAATGAATCCTTACCCCTGACCCCAACCCTAATGAATCCTAACCCCTGACCCCAACCGTAATGAATCCTAACCCCTGACCCCAACCTTAATGAATCCTAACCCCTGACTCCAACCCTGACCCGAACCTGAATGAATCCTGACCCCAACCTTAATGAACCCTAACCCTAATGAATCCTGACCCCAACTTTAATGAACACTAACCCCTGACCCCAACCCGAATGAATCCTAACCCCTGACCCCAACCCTAATGAATCCTAACCCCTGACTCCAACCCTGACCCCAACCTTAATGAACCCCAACCCTAATGAATCCTAACCCCTGACTCCAACCCTGACCCCAACCTTAATGAACCCTAACCCCTGACCCCAACGAATCCTAACCCCTGACTCCAACCCTGACCACAACCTTAATGAATCCTTTACGCAACCTTAATGAACCCTAACCCTAATGAATCCTGACCCCAACCTTAATGAACACTAACCCCTGACCCCAACCCTAATGAATCCAAACCCCTGACCCCAACCCTAATGAATCCTAAGGCCTGACCCCAACCCCAATGAATCCTAACCCCTGACTCTCACCCTAATGAATCCTAACCCCTGACTCTCACCCTAATGAATCCTAACCCCTGACTCCAACCCTGACCCCAACCTTAATGAATCCTAACCCCTGACTCCAACCCTAATGAATCCTAACCCATGACCCCAACCTTAATGAATCCTAACTCCTGACCCCAACCTTAATGAATCCTAACCCCTGACTCCAACCCTAATGAATCCTTACCCCTGACCCCAACCCTAATGAATCCTAACCCCTGACCCCAACCTTAATGAATCCTAACCCCTGACTCCAACCCTGACCCCAACCTTAATGAATTCTTGCCCCTGACTCCAACCCTGACCCGAACCTGAATGAATCCTGACCCCAACCTTAATGAACCCTGACCCTAACCCTAATGAATCCTGACCCCAACTTTAATGAACACTAACCCCTGACCCCAACCCGAATGAATCCTAACCCCTGACCCTAAACCTAATGAATCCTAACCCCTGACTCCAACCCTGACCCCAACCTTAATGAACCCCTAACCCCAACCCTAATGAATCCTAACCCCTGACTCCAACCCTGACCCCAACCTTAATGAACCCTAACCCCTGACCCCAACGAATCCTAACCCCTGACTCCAACCCTGACCACAACCTTAATGAATCCTTTACGCAACCTTAATGAACCCTAACCCTAATGAATCCTGACCCCAACCTTAATGAACACTAACCCCTGACCCCAACCCTAATGAATCCTAAGGCCTGACCCCAACCCCAATGAATCCTAACCCCTGACTCTCACCCTAATGAATCCTAACCCCTGACTCCAACCCTGACCCCAACCTTAATGAATCCTAACCCCTGACTCCAACCCTAATGAATCCTAACCCATGACCCCAACCTTAATGAATCCTAACCCCTGACTCCAACCTTGACCCCAACCCTAATGAATCCTGACCCCAACTTTAATGAACACTAACCCCTGACTCCAACCCTCACCCCAAGCCTAATGAATCCTAACCCCTGACTCTAACCCTGACCCCAACCTTAATGAACACTAACCCCTGACCCCAACCCTAATGAATCCTAACCCCTGACTCTCACCCTAAAGAATCCTAACCCATGACCCCAACCTTAATGAATCCTAACCCCTGACCCCAACCTTAATGAATCCTAACCCCTGACCCCAACCCTAATGAATCCTTACCCCTGACCCCAACCCTAATGAATCCTAACCCCTGACCCCAACCCTAATGAATCCTAACCCCTGACCCCAACCTTAATGAATCCTAACCCCTGACTCCAACCCTGACCCCAACCTTATTGAATTCTTGCCCCTGACTCCAACCCTGACCCGAACCTGAATGAATCCTGACCCCAACCTTAATGAACCCTGACCCTAACCCTAATGAATCCTGACCCCAACTTTAATGAACACTAACCCCTGACCCCAACCCGAATGAATCCTAACCCCTGACCCCAACCCTAATGAATCCTAACCCCTGACTCCAACCCTGACCCCAACCTTAATGAACCCCTAACCCCAACCCTAATGAATCCTAACCCCTGACTCCAACCCTGACCCCAACCTTAATGAATCCTAACCCCTTACTCCAACCCTGACCCCAACATTAATGAACCCTAACCCCTGACCCAACCTTAATGAATCCGTACCCCAACCCTAATGAATCCTATCCCCTGACTCCAACCCTGACCCCAACCTTAATGAATTCTAACCCCTGACTACAACCCTGACGCCAACCTTAATACATCATAACCCCTGACCCCAACCCTAATGAATCCTTACCCCTGACCCCAACCTGAATGAATCCTGACCCCAACCTTAATGAACCCTAACCCCTGACCCCAACCCTAATGAATCCTCACCCCTGACTATAACCCTGACCCCAACCTAAATGAAGCCTGACCCCAACCCGAATGAATCCTAACCCCTGACTCCAACCCTGACCCCAACCCTAATGAATCCTAACCCCTGACTCCAACCCTGACCACAACCTTAATGAATCCTTTACGCAACCTTAATGAACCCTAACCCTAATGAATCCTGACCCCAACCTTAATGAACACTAACCCCTGACCCCAACCTTAATGAACACTAACCCCTGACCCCAACCCTAATGAATCCAAACCCCTGACCCCAACCCTAATGAATCCTAACGCCTGACCCCAACCCTAATGAATCCTAACCCCTGACTCTCACCCTAATGAATCCCACCCCTTGACTCTCACCCTAATGAATCCTAACCCCTGACTCCAACCATGACCCCAACCTTAATGAATCCTAACCCCTGACTCCAACCCTAATGAATCCTAACCCATGACCCCAACCTTAATGAATCCTAACTCCTGACCCCAACCTTAATGAATCCTAACCCCTGACTCCAACCTTGACCCCAACCCTAATGAATCCTGACCCCAACTTTAATGAACACTAACCCCTGACTCCAACCCTGACCCCAACCCTAATGAATCCTAAACCCTGACCCCAACCCTAATGAATCCTAACCCCTGACCCCAACCTTAATGAATCCTAACCCCTGACTCCAACCCTGACCCCAACCTTAATGAATTCTTACCCCTGACCCCAACCTGAATGAATCCTGACCCCAACCTTAATGAATCCTGACCCCAACTTTAATGAACACTCACCCCTGACCCCAACCCGAATGAATCCTAACCCCTGACCCCAACCCTAATGAATCCTAACCCCTGACTCCAACCCTGACCCCAACCTTAATGAACCCCTATCCCCAACCCTAATGAATCCTAACGCCTGACCCCAACCCTAATGAATCCTAACCCCTGACTCTCACCCTAATGAATCCTAACCCTTGACTCTCACCCTAATGAATCCTAACCCCTGACTCCAACCCTGACCCCAACCTTAATGAATCCTAACCCCTGACTCCAACCCTAATGAATCCTAACCCATGACCCCAACCTTAATGAATCCTAACTCCTGACCCCAACCTTAATGAATCCTAACCCCTGACTCCAACCTTGACCCCAACCCTAATGAATCCTGACCCCAACTTTAATGAACACTAACCCCTGACTCCAACCCTGACCCCAAGCCTAATGAATCCTAACCCCTGACTCTAACCCTGACCCCAAACTTAATGAATCCTATCCCCTGACCCCAACCCTAATGAATCCTAACCCCTGACCCCAACGCTAATGAATCCTAACCCCTGACCCCAAACTTAATGAATCCTATCCCCTGATCCCAACCCTAATGAATCCTAACCCCTGACCCCAACCCTAATGAATCCTAAACCCTGACCCCAACCCTAATGAATCCTAACCCCTGACCCCAACCTTAATGAATCCTAACCCCTGACTCCAACCCTGACCCCAACCTTAATGAATTCTTACCCCTGACCCCAACCTGAATGAATCCTGACCCCAACCTTAATGAATCCTGACCCCAACTTTAATGAACACTCACCCCTGACCCCAACCCGAATGAATCCTAACCCCTGACCCCAACCCTAATGAATCCTAACCCCTGACTCCAACCCTGACCCCAACCTTAGTGAACCCCTATCCCCAACCCTAATGAATCCTAACCCCTGACTCTCACCCTAATGAATCCTAACCCTTGACTCTCACCCTAATGAATCCTAACCCTTGACTCTCACCCTAATGAATCCTAACCCCTGACTCCAACCCTGACCCCAACCTTAATGAATCCTAACCCCTGACTCCAACCCTAATGAATCCTAACCCATGACCCCAACCTTAATGAATCCTAACTCCTGACCCCAACCTTAATGAATCCTAACCCCTGACTCCAACCCTGACCCCAACCCTAATGAATCCTAACCCCTGACTCTAACCCTGACCCCAAACTTAATGAATCCTAACCCCTGACCCCAACGCTAATGAATCCTAACCCCTGACTCCAACCCTGACCCCAAACCTAATGAATCCTAACCCCTGACTCTAACCCTGACCCCAAACTTAATGAATCCTATCCCCTGATCCCAACCCTAATGAATCCTAAACCCTGACCCCAACCCTAATGAATCCTAAACCCTGACCCCAACCTTAATGAATCCTAACCCCTGACTCCAACCCTGACCCCAACCTTAATGAATCCTAACCCTGACCCCAACCCTGACCCCAAGCCTAATGAATCCTAACCCCTGACTCTAACCCTGACCCCAAACTTAATGAATCCTAACCCCTGACCCCAACGCTAATGAATCCTAACCCCTGACTCCAACCCTGACCCCAAACCTAATGAATCCTAACCCCTGACTCTAACCCTGACCCCAAACTTAATGAATCCTATCCCCTGATCCCAACCCTAATGAATCCTAAACCCTGACCCCAACCCTAATGAATCCTAACCCCTGACCCCAACCTTAATGAATCCTAACCCCTGACTCCAACCCTGACCCCAACCTTAATGAATTCTTACCCCTGACCCCAACCTGAATGAATCCTGACCCCAACCTTAATGAATCCTGACCCCAACTTTAATGAACACTCACCCCTGACCCCAACCCGAATGAATCCTAACCCCTGACCCCAACCCTAATGAATCCTAACCCCTGACTCCAACCCTGACCCCCAACCTTAATGAACCCCTATCCCCAACCCTAATGAATCCTAACCCCTGACTCCAACCCTGACCCCAACCTTAATGAATCCTAACCCCTGACTCCAACCCTGACCCCAACCTTAATGAACCCTAACCCCTGACCCCAACGAATCCTAACCCCTGACCCAACCTTAATGAATCCGTACCCCAACCCTAATGAATCCTATCCCCTGACTCCAACCCTGACCCCAACCTTAATGAATTCTAACCCCTGACTCCAACCCTGACCCCAACCTGAATGAATCCTGACCCCAACCTTAATGAACCCGGACCCCTGACCCCAACCCTAATGAATCCTGACCCCAACTTTAATGAACACTAACCCCTGACCCCAACCCTAATGAATCCACACCCCTGACTATAACCCTGACCCCAACCTTAATGAAGCCTGACCCCAACCTTAATGAATCCAAACCCCTGACTCCAACCCTGACCCCAACCTTAATGAATTCTAACCCCTGACTATAACCCTGACCCCAACCTTAATGAAGCCTGACCCCAACCTTAATGAATCCAAACCCCTGACTATAACCCTGACCCCAACCTTAATGAAGCCTGACCCCAACGTTAATGAATCCAAACCCCTGACTCCAACCCTGACCCCAACCTTAATGAATTCTAACCCCTGACTACAACCCTGACGCCAACCTTAATACATCCTAACCCCTGACTCCAACCCTGACCCCAACCTGAATGAATCCTGACCCCAACCTTAATGAACCCGGACCCCTGACCCCAACCCTAATGAATCCTGACCCCAACTTTAATGAACACTAACCCCTGACCCCAACCCTAATGAATCCACACCCCTGACTATAACCCTGACCCCAACCTTAATGAAGCCTGACCCCAACCTTAATGAAGCCTGACCCCAACCCTAATGAATCCAAACCCCTGACTCCAACCCTGACCCCAACCTTAATGAATCCTAACCCCTGACCCCAACCCTAATTAATCCTAACCCCTGACTCCAATCCTGACCCCAACCCTAATGAATCCTAACCCCTGACTCTCACCCTAATGAATCCTAACCCCTGTCTCTAACCCTGACCCCAACCTTCATGAAGCCCGACCCCATTCCTAATGAATCGTAACCACTGACTCCACCCTGACCCCAACCTTAATGAACACTAACCCCTGACCCCAACCTTAATGAACACTAACCCCTGACCCCAACCTTAATGAACACTAACCCCTGACCCCAACCCTAATGAATCCTAACCCCTGACTCTCACCCTAATGAATCCTAACCCCTGACTCCAATCCTAACCCCAACCCTAATGAATCCTAACCCCTGTCTCTCACCCTAATGAATCCTAACCCCTGTCTCTAACCCTGACCCCAACCTTCATGATGCCCGACCCCAACCCTCATGAATCCTAACCCCTGACTCTCACCCTAATGAATTCTAACCCCTGTCTCTAACCCTGACCCCAACCTTCATGAAGCCCGAACCCATTCCTAATGAATCGTAACCACTGACTCCACCCTGACCCCAACCTTAATGAACACTAACCCCTGACCCCAACCTTAATGAACACTAACCCCTGACCCCAACCCTAATGAATCCTAACCCCTGACCCCAACCCTAATGAATCCTAACCCCTGACTCTCACCCTAATGAATCCTAACCCCTGACTCCAATCCTGACCCCAACCCTAATGAATCCTAACCCCTGTCTCTCACCCTAATGAATCCTAACCCCTGTCTCTAACCCTGACCCAAACCTTCATGATGCCCGACCCCATTCCTAATGAATCGTAACCACTGACTCCACCCTGACCCCAACCTTAATGAACACTAACCCCTGACCCCAACCTTAATGAACCCTAACCCCTAACCCCAACATTAATGAACCCTGACCCCAACTTTAATGAATCCTGACTCCAACCCTGACCCAACCCAAATGAATCCTAACCCCTGACTCCAAACCAGACACCAAACTTAATGAACCCTTACCCCTGACCCCAACCTTAACCACCCTCTCTCTCCACCAGTATGCCTTGGAGCGTTTAAAGGTGATGTGTGAAGAGGCTCTGTGCACCAGCCTCTCTGTGGAGAACGTGGCTGATACCCTGATCCTGGCGGACTTACACAGTGCCGAGCAGCTCAAAGCACAAGCCATAGATTTTATCAACAGGCAAGTATCTGTAGAAAGACCCAGTGATGAATCCCTCCTGCCAGCCGTGTTTACCTTCTCTCAGCGCTGCTCTGTTATCTCCTGTAGGTGCAGCGTCCTCCGACAGCTGGGCTGTAAAGATGGGAAAAACTGGAATAGCAAGTATGTAACTATCTGATATGTGACACCAGATTAATAACAAACTCTTATCTCTCCCAAAGAGATGCATTAGAATTCATTGTTTTAGCCACAGAGCCAGGGAGGAGGGGACCAACAGGGCCAGTATGGGGCTGATCCATGTTATTAATAGACTCTATCTGGATAAGTTTTGTTCACTGTTCTACAATATGAAATGAACATTTTTGTTTTATTCTGTGTGATGTAGTGTGTTAAGGACACCTTGAGTCATCTCAGTTTTCATAGAGGAGGATGTCTGTTTTAATTAGTTTAGTATTACTGGTGATCTGTTGTAAGGACTAAAGGAGTTTGAATCCCCACCACTGCTACTGCTGCAGCCCTTTGTCTGAAACACATCTTCATATCTCTCTATGTATACTGGACAACTATAGAAACACAACATGCAACAATTTCAAAGATTTTAATGAATGACTGATTTCCTTATATGAACTGTAAATGTAAATACATTCATTAGGCCCTAATCTATGGATTTCAGATGACTGGGAATACAGATATGCATCTTTCATAGATACCTTTAAAAAAAGGTAGGGGCGTGGATCAGAAAACCAGTCAGTATCTGGTATGACCGCCATTTGCCTCATGCAGAGTGGCACATCTCCTTTGCCTAGAGTTGATCAGGCTGTTGATTTGTGGAATGTTGTCCTACTCTTCAATGGCTGTGCGAAGTTGCTGGATATTGGCGTGAACTGAAATATTCTGTCGATCCAGAGTATCCCAAAAATGCTCAAATGGTGACATGTCTGGTGAGTATGTAGGCCATGGGACATTTTAACTGGGACATTTTCAGCTTCCAGGAATTGTGTACAGATACTTGCAACATGGAGCCGTGCATTATCATGCTGAAACATGAGGTGATGGCGGCCGATGAATTGCACGACAATTGGCCTTTGGCTCCTGTCACGGTATCTCTCTGCATTCAAATTACCATCAATAAAATGCAACTGTGTTGTCTGTATCTTATACCTGCCCATACCATATCCCCACCACCACCATGGGGCACTGTGTTCACAACGTTGACGTCACCAAACTGTTCGCCCACATGGCGCCATACACGCTGTCTGGCATCTGCCCGGTACAGTTAAGACCGGGATTCATCCATGAAGAGCATTCTTCTTCAGCATGCCAGTGGCCATCGAAGGAGAGCATTTTCCCACTGAAGTCCGAACTGCAGTCAGGTCGCCCCTGGTGAGGACGACGAGTGTACAGATGAGCTTCCCTGAGATGGTTTCTGACGTTTGTAAAGAAATTCTTCGGATCTGCAAACCCACAGTTTCATCAGCTGGTGTCCGATGATCCCGCAGTTGAAAAGTGAAAAGGCCAGATGTGGGGAGGTCCTGGGCTGGTGTGGTTACACGTGGTCTGCGGTTGTGAGGCCGGCTGGACATACTGCCAAATTCTCTAAAACAACTTTAAATGCCAATTGCACGCTCACTCAACTTGAGACATCTGTGGCATTGTGTAGTGTGTCAAATGGCACATTTTAGTGGCCTTTTATTGTCCTCAGCACAAGGTGCACCTGTGTAAAGATCATGCCGTTTTAATCAACTTCTTGATATGTCACACCGTCAGGTGGATGGAATATCTTGGCAAAGGAGAAACGCTCACTAACAGGAACATTTCTGGGATCTTTTACTTAAGCTCATGAAACCAACACTTTACATGTTGCATTTTATATATCTGTACTACTGTATTTATTCTGTCATTACAGTCCTAGATGGATTTTTCTTTGGTTTTAGATGTTTGGTGTTAACGTCCTGTCTGTGTGTGGTTGTATTGCAGTCATGCCACGGACATAATGGAGACGGCAGGCTGGAAGTCAATGATCCAGTCCCACCCTCATTTAGTGGCCGAGGCCTTCAGAGCCTTGGCATCGGCACAGTGCCCGCCCTTCGGCCTGCCGAGGAAGCGCCTAAAACAGTCCTGACTGCTACAGCAGAGACAGCCCTCTGATCCAGACACTCGGAGCTGAGACAGCATGGAGACCCCCCCCCCGAGCAGGGATGAAAAGAGCTGGGAGGCTACCTGGCTGGGAGGCTGACTCCTACTGGTGGAAAGAAACGTTTGGTTTTGGTCCTCAAGTTTTGTCTGCTATTTTTGTCATTTCAAATGGCCTTAATCTATCTGCCATTACTCTGGAGCTGATCTACTGTGTTCTCCCTATTTGATTCTGTGGCTGCCCCGTGCCACAGACCAGTCTGCCCCGTGCCACAGACCAGGCTGCCCCGTGCCACAGACCAGGCTGCCCCGTGCCACAGACCAGGCTGCCCCGTCCCACAGACCAGGCTGCCCCGTGCCACAGACCAGGCTGCCTCCAGATTGCACTAGTTCCCATAGTAATTTTGATATGGAATTCTATAGGGACGTGTTAAGGGTTTGATTAATGGGAAATATATATTTGTAATGTCTAGCCCATTTTGTGACTAGACATTAAAGCGTAAACACTTTCAGTGCAAGATCAATTCTTTACACTTTTTAAAAGACGAGTATGCCCCATATTGATGGCACCATTTCTATGTAGATGACAGTTTAACCATCTTCAGAAGACCGGTTTTAAAGCAAGTCTGTTCTATTTTCTGGCATTGCGAGACCTTGTATTGATGCTGTTATTGTATGTAAGACAAACATGTCTATACTCTCTGCCTCTGAACTAGTCACACTCGCTATTGGACGAATAGGAAAGGCAATTTCCCCAGACAGTCTCCCATTGGACGATCACTTATGCAAAGACCAACCTAGTGTCTTCAGACAGTATTCATACCCCTCAACTTATTCCACATGTTGTTACAGGCTGCATTCAACATGGATTAAATCGCTTGTTTTTTTTCTCACCCATCTAGTCACAATATCCCATAATAACAAAGTGAAAATATGTTTTTATAAATGTTTGCAAATGTATTAAATGAAATATCTAATTTACATAAGTATTCATACCCCTGAGTCAGTACTTTGAAGAAGCACCTTTGGGTATGTCTGGATCAGCTTTGAGTCATCTTCAGTATGTCTGGATCAGCTTTGAGTCGTCAAGATTTGGGGATTTGCTCCCATTATTCTTTGCAGATTTTCTCAAGCTCTTAAGTTAGATGGAGTAGCGGTGAACAGAAATCTTCATCTTTTCACATATTTTCAAGTCTGGGCTTTGGCTGGGCCACTGACTGACTTTCACATTCTTGTTCTGAAGCCATTCCAGTGTTGCTTTGGCTGTATGCTTGAGGTCATTGTCCTGTTGGAACATAAATCTTTGCCACCAGTGTAAGGTCTTTTGCACTCTGAAACGGGTTGTTATCAAGTCTTTGGCTCCATTCATTGTTCCCTCCCAGTCCCTTCTGCTGAAAAGCATCTCCATAGCATGATGTTGCCACCACCATGCTTCACGGTAGGAATAGTGATGCTGCCACCACCGTGCTTCACGGTAGGGGTGGTGTAAGACGGGTGATGTGTCTGGTTTTCTCCAGACATAGAGCTTTGTATTCAGGCCAGAGTTACATTTTTTGTCTCATCAGACCACATAATCATTTGCCTTATGCTCTGAGTCTTCCACGTGCCTTTTTGCATACTCCAGGTGGGTTGTTATGTGCCTCTTTTTCAGGAGTGTGTTCCGTCGGGCCACTATCCCATAAAGTCCAGATTGGTGAAGTGCTGATGCTGTTTATCCTAAGTCAGCCAAGGAAATCTGTAGTTTTGTCAGTGGTCACTTCCCTGACCAAGGTCCTCCTTGCCTGGTTAGTTTGGTCAGACGGCCAGCTCTAGACAGAGTCTGGGTAGTTCCATATATATATTTTTATTTCCCAATGATGGAGACCAATGTGCTCTTCAACCTGTCAACACTCTAGAAATTGTTTTATTCTCTTCCCCAAATGAGTATATCACACATTAGCAACACCTTCCCAATATTGAGTTGCACCCTGGCTTTTGCCCTCAGAACAGACTCAATTCGTCAGGGCATAGACTCAACAAGGTGTTGAAAGCGTTCAATGGGGATGCTGGCTCATGTTGACTAAAATGCTTCCCACACTGGATGCACCTGAGCTCATTTTGGAGTGTCAGTATGAATACTTATATAAATTAGATTTCTGTATTTGATTTTCAATAAATATGCAACATTTTCTAAAAACATGTTTTCACTTTGTCGTAACGGGTTATTGTGTGTAGATAGATGGGTGAGGTCTGTTTTTGAATTAAGGCTGTAACTCAACATGTGGAATCAGTCAAGGGGTCTGAATACTTCAAGGCACTGTATAGGTTCAACTTCCAGAGATTTAGCTTTCCATGTTACTACAAACTTGCAAATATTTCTGTATTGTCAATATGAAGTGGTTAACAAAAGGAAACATTGGGGAGACTAATGCATGGTCCTGTATTGTTGAAAACAATTGTCCAGGTTAACATTTTGGCATCAACTATTTTTTTTGTGCAATTATCTAAGTATCTGTTAAGGATTTAAATGAGTCCTGTCCAGATGCACTGAGCTCAAACAGTGTTGGAGATCAAGCTGTATAGGATGCTGTGCCCTTGGCATTATTACAGTCTGTGTTACAGGGGTCAGGCCAGCTTCACATTCTAACCAGTCAGGACCTGAAACTGATTCAATTCATCAATGAAAAAATGTCATGTTGGTTGTATGGATGGGTTGCATGTTGGTTGTACAGTCAGGATGTGTTGTATGGATGGGTCACATGTTGGTACAGTCATGTGTTGTATGGATGGGTCACATGTTGGTGGTACAGTCAGGATGTGTTGTATGGATGGGTCACATGTTAGTCATGATGTGTTGCGATGTTGAGAAAAAGTGTCTGCAAAAATGCCTGCATTAACCCATTAAAAATGTTTTACAGCAGTTGGTACTTTATTTACCTGTGTACACTACTTTTCTTTAATATTTTTTTTATTTAACTAGTCAAGTCAGTTAACAAATTATTTACAATGTCTAGAGGGTTCCTGATTAACAGAACATGGTAGTATAGAGAGAGTTCCTGATGGGCAGAACATGGTAGTATAGAGAGAGTTCCTGATGGGCAGAACATGGTAGTATAGAGAGAGTTCCTGATGGGCAGAACATGGTAGTATAGAGAGAGTTCCTGATGGGCAGAACATGGTACTATAGAGAGAGTTCCTGATGGGCAGAGCATGGTAGTATAGAGAGAGTTCCTGATGGGCAGAACATGGTAGTATAGAGAGAGTTCCTGATGGGCAGAACATGTAGTATAGGGTTCCTGATGGGCAGAACAGAACATGGTAGTGTAGAGAGGGTTCCTGATGGGCAGAACATGGTAGTATGGTAGTATAGAGAGTTCCTGATGGGAACAGAACATGGTAGTATAGAGAGAGTTCCTGATAACAGAACATGGTACAGAGAGTTCCTGACAGAACATGGTACTATAGAGAGAGTTCCTGATGGGCAGAGCATGGTAGTATAGAGAGAGTTCCTGATGGGCAGAACATGGTAGTATAGAGAGGGTTCCTGGTGGGCAGAACAGAACATGGTAGTGTAGAGAGGGTTCCTGATTAACAGAACATGGTACTGTAGAGAGAGTTCCTGATGGGCAGAGCATGGTAGTATAGAGAGAGTTCCTGATGGGCAGAACATGGTACTATAGAGAGAGTTCCTGATGGGCAGAGCATGGTAGTATAGAGAGGGTTCCTGATGGGCAGAACATGGTACTATAGAGAGAGTTCCTGATGGGCAGAACATGGTAGTGTAGAGAGGGTTCTTGATGGGCAGAACAGAACATGGTAGTGTAGAGAGGGTTCAGAACAGAACAGATTGACAGAACAGAACATGGTAGTGTAGAGTGTTCCTGATGGGCAGAACAGAACAGAACATGGTAGTGTAGAGAGGGTTCTTGATGGACAGAACAGAACATGTTAGTTTAGAGAAGGTTCCAGATTGACAGAACAGAACATGGTAGTGTAGAGTGTTCCTGATGGGCAGAACATGGTAGCGAACAGAGAGGGTTCCTGATGGACAGAACAGAACATGTTAGTTTAGAGAAGGTTCCAGATTGACAGAACAGAACATGGTAGTGTAGAGTGTTCCTGATGGGCAGAACATGGATAGTGTAGAGAGGGTTCCTGATGGACAGAACAGAACAGAACATGTTAGTTTAGAGAAGGTTCCAGATTGACAGAACAGAACATGGTAGTGTAGAGTGTTCCTGATGGGCAGAACAGAACATGGTAGTGTAGAGAGGGTTCCTGATGGACAGAACAGAACATGGTAGTGTAGAGAGTGTTCCTGATGGACAGAACAGAACATGGTAGTGTAGAGAGGGTTCCTGATGGACAGAACATAACAGATCATGGTGGTGTAGAGGGTTCCTGATGGACAGAACTGATCATGGTAGTGTGGTGGTGGTTCCTGATGGACAGAACAAAATATGGTAGTATAGAGAGGGTTCCTGATGGACAGAACTGAACGTGGTAGTGTAGAGAGTGTTCCTGATGGACAGAACATGGTAGTGTAGAGAGGGTTCCTGATGAACAGAACATGGTAGTGTAGAGAGGGTTCCTGATGGACAGAACATGGTGGTGTAGAGGGTTCCTGATAGACAGAACTGAACATGGTAGTGTAGAGAGGGTTCCTGATGGACAGAACAGATCATGTAGGGTAGAGAGAGTTCCTGATGGACAGAACAAATCATGTAGGGTAGAGAGGGTTGCCGATGAACAGAACAGAACATGGTAGTGTGGTGGTGGTTCCTGATGGACAGAACAGAATATGGTAGTGTAGAGAGGGTTCCTGATGGACAGAACAGATCATGGTAGTGTGGTGGTGGTTCCTGATGGACAGAACAGAATATGGTAGTATAGAGAGAGTTCCTGATGGACAGAACAGATCATGGTGGTGTAGAGTGTTCCTGATGGACAGAACTGAAGGGTTCCTGATGGTAGTGTGGTGGTGGTTCCTGATGGACAGAACAGAATATGGTAGTATAGAGAGAGTTCCTGATGGACAGAACAGATCATGGTGGTGTAGAGTGTTCCTGATGGACAGAACTGAACGTGGTAGTGTAGAGAGTGTTCCTGATGGGCAGAACATGGTAGCGTAGAGAGGGTTCCTGATGGACAGAACAGAACATTGTAGTGTAGAAAGGGTTACTGATGGACAGAACAGAACAGAACATGGTAGTGTATAGAGGGTTCCTGATGGGCAGAACATGTTAGTTTAGAGAAGGTTCCAGATTGACAGAACAGAACATGGTAGTGTAGAAAGTTCCTGATGGACAGAACAGAACATGGTAGTGTAGAGTGTTCCTGATGGGCAGAACATGGATGTGTAGAGAGGGTTCCTGATGGACAGAACATGGTACTATAGAGAGAATTCCTGATGGGCAGAACATGGTAGTGTAGAGAGGGTTCTTGATGGGCAGAACATGGGAGTGTAGAGAGGGTTCCTGATGGGCAGAACATGGTACTATAGAGAGAGTTCCTGATGGGCAGAACATGGTAGTGTAGAGAGGGTTCCAGATTGACAGAACAGAACATGGTAGTGTAGAGTGTTCCTGATGGGCAGAACATGGTACTATAGAGAGAGTTCCTGATGGGCAGAGCATGGTAGTATAGAGAGGGTTCCTGATGGGCAGAACATGGTACTATAGAGAGAGTTCCTGATGGGCAGAACATGGTAGTGTAGAGAGGGTTCTTGATGGGCAGAACATGGGAGTGTAGAGGGTTCCTGATGGGCAGAACAGAACATGGTAGTGAGAGGGTTCCAGATTGACAGAACAGAACATGGTAGTGTAGAGTGTTCCTGATGGGCAGAACAGAACAGAACATGGTAGTGTAGAGAGAGTGTTCCTGATGGACAGAACAGAACATGTTAGTTTGAAGGTTCCAGATTGACAGAACAGAACATGGTAGTGTAGAGTGTTCCTGATGGGCAGAACATGGTAGCGTAGAGAGGGTTCCTGATGGACAGAACAGAACATGTTAGTTTAGAGAAGGTTCCAGATTGACAGAACAGAACATGGTAGTGTAGAGTGTTCCTGATGGGCAGAACATGGTAGCGTAGAGAGGGTTCCTGATGGACAGAACAGAACATGTTAGTTTAGAGAAGGTTCCAGATTGACAGAACAGAACGTGGTAGTGTAGAGTGTTCCTGATGGGCAGAACATGGATGTGTAGAGAGGGTTCTGATGGACAGAACAGAACAGAACATGGTAGTGTAGAGAGTGTTCCTGATGGACAGAACAGAACATGGTAGTGTAGAGAGGGTTCCTGATGGGCAGAACATAACAGATCATGGTGGTGTAGAGGGTTCCTGATAGACAGAACTGAACATGGAGGTGTAGAGAGGGTTCCTGATGGACAGAACTGATCATGGTAGTGTGGTGGTGGTTCCTGATGGACAGAACAAAATATGGTAGTATAGAGAGGGTTCCTGATGGACAGAACTGAACATGGTAGTGTAGAGTGTTTCTGATGGGCAGAACATGGTAGCGTAGAGAGAGTTCCTGATGGACAGAACAGATAATGTAGGGTAGAGAGAGTTCCTGATGGACAGAACAAATCATGTAGGGTAGAGAGGGTTGCCGATGAACAGAACAGAACATGGTAGTGTAGAGAGAGTTCCTGATGGACAGAACAGATCATGGTAGTGTAGAGTGTTCCTGATGGACAGAACTGAACGTGGTAGTGTAGAGAGTGTTCCTGATGGGCAGAACATGGTAGCGTAGAGAGGGTTCCTGATGGACAGAACAGAACATTGTAGTGTAGAAAGGGTTACTGATGGACAGAACAGAACAGAACATGGTAGTGTATAGAGGGTTCCTGATGGGCAGAACATGTTAGTTTAGAGAAGGTTCCAGATTGACAGAACAGAACATGGTAGTGTAGAAAGTTCCTGATGGGCAGAACATGGTAGTATAGAGAGGGTTCCTGATGGGCAGAACATGGTACTGTAGAGAGAGTTCCTGATGGGCAGAACATGGTAGTGTAGAGAGAGTTCCTGATGGGCAGAACATGGTAGTATAGAGGAGTTCCTGATGGGCAGAACATGGTAGTGTAGAGAGGTTCCTGATGGGCAGAACATGGTACTATAGAGAGAGTTCCTGATGGGCAGAGCATGGTAGTATAGAGAGGGTTCCTGATGGGCAGAACATGGTACTATAGAGAGAGTTCCTGATGGGCAGAACATGGTAGTGTAGAGAGGGTTCTTGATGGGCAGAACAGAACATGGTAGTGTAGAGAGGGTTCCAGATTGACAGAACAGAACATGGTAGTGTAGAGTGTTCCTGATGGGCAGAACAGAACAGAACATGGTAGTGTAGAGAGGGTTCTTGATGGACAGAACAGAACATGTTAGTTTAGAGAAGGTTCCAGATTGACAGAACAGAACATGGTAGTGTAGAGTGTTCCTGATGGGCAGAACATGGTAGCGTAGAGAGGGTTCCTGATGGACAGAACAGAACATGTTAGTTTAGAGAAGGTTCCAGATTGACAGAACAGAACATGGTAGTGTAGAGTGTTCCTGATGGGCAGAACATGGTAGCGTAGAGAGGGTTCCTGATGGACAGAACAGAACATGTTAGTTTAGAGAAGGTTCCAGATTGACAGAACAGAACATGGTAGTGTAGAGTGTTCCTGATGGGCAGAACATGGATGTGTAGAGAGGGTTCCTGATGGACAGAACAGAACAGAACATGGTAGTGTAGAGAGTGTTCCTGATGGACAGAACAGAACATGGTAGTGTAGAGAGGGTTCCTGATGGACAGAACATAACAGATCATGGTGGTGTAGAGGGTTCCTGATAGACAGAACTGAACATGGTAGTGTGGTGGTGGTTCCTGATGGACAGAACAAAATATGGTAGTATAGAGAGGGTTCCTGATGGACAGAACTGAATGGTAGTGTAGAGAGTGTTCCTGATGGACAGAACATGGTAGTGTAGAGAGGGTTCCTGATGAACAGAACATGGTAGTGTAGAGAGGGTTCCTGATGGACAGAACATGGTGGTGTAGAGGGTTCCTGATAGACAGAACTGAACATGGTAGTGTAGAGAGGGTTCCTGATGGACAGAACAGATCATGTAGGGTAGAGAGAGTTCCTGATGGACAGAACAAATCATGTAGGGTAGAGAGGGTTGCCGATGGACAGAACAGAACATGGTAGTGTGGTGGTGGTTCCTGATGGACAGAACAGAATATGGTAGTGTAGATGGAGGGTTCCTGATGGACAGAACAGGATCATGGTAGTGTGGTGGTGGTTCCTGATGGACAGAACCTGATGTTCCTGATGACAGAACAGATCATGGTGGTGTAGAGTGTTCCTGATGGACAGAACTGTGGGTGGTGGTTCCTGATGGACAGAACAGAATATGGTAGTATAGAGAGAGTTCCTGATGGACAGAACAGATCATGGTGGTGTAGAGTGTTCCTGATGGACAGAACTGAACGTGGTAGTGTAGAGAGTGTTCCTGATGGGCAGAACATGGTAGCGTAGAGAGGGTTCCTGATGGACAGAACAGAACATTGTAGTGTAGAAAGGGTTACTGATGGACAGAACAGAACAGAACATGGTAGTGTATAGAGGGTTCCTGATGGGCAGAACATGTTAGTTTAGAGAAGGTTCCAGATTGACAGAACAGAACATGGTAGTGTAGAAAGTTCCTGATGGACAGAACAGAACATGGTAGTGTAGAGTGTTCCTGATGGGCAGAACATGGATGTGTAGAGAGGGTTCCTGATGGACAGAACATGGTACTATAGAGAGAATTCCTGATGGGCAGAACATGGTAGTGTAGAGAGGGTTCTTGATGGGCAGAACATGGGAGTGTATGGAGAGAGGGTTCCTGATGGGCAGAACATGGTACTATAGAGAGAGTTCCTGATGGGCAGAACATGGTAGTGTAGAGAGGGTTCCAGATTGACAGAACAGAACATGGTAGTGTAGAGTGTTCCTGATGGGCAGAACATGGTACTATAGAGAGAGTTCCTGATGGGCAGAGCATGGTAGTATAGAGAGGGTTCCTGATGGGCAGAACATGGTACTATAGAGAGAGTTCCTGATGGGCAGAACATGGTAGTGTAGAGAGGGTTCTTGATGGGCAGAACATGGGAGTGTAGAGAGGGTTCCTGATGGGCAGAACAGAACATGGTAGTGTAGAGAGGGTTCCAGATTGACAGAACAGAACATGGTAGTGTAGAGTGTTCCTGATGGGCAGAACAGAACAGAACATGGTAGTGTAGAGAGTGTTCCTGATGGACAGAACAGAACATGTTAGTTTAGAGAAGGTTCCAGATTGACAGAACAGAACATGGTAGTGTAGAGTGTTCCTGATGGGCAGAACATGGTAGCGTAGAGAGGGTTCCTGATGGACAGAACAGAACATGTTAGTTTAGAGAAGGTTCCAGATTGACAGAACAGAACATGGTAGTGTAGAGTGTTCCTGATGGGCAGAACATGGTAGCGTAGAGAGGGTTCCTGATGGACAGAACAGAACATGTTAGTTTAGAGAAGGTTCCAGATTGACAGAACAGAACGTGGTAGTGTAGAGTGTTCCTGATGGGCAGAACATGGATGTGTAGAGAGGGTTCCTGATGGACAGAACAGAACAGAACATGGTAGTGTAGAGAGTGTTCCTGATGGACAGAACAGAACATGGTAGTGTAGAGAGGGTTCCTGATGGGCAGAACATAACAGATCATGGTGGTGTAGAGGGTTCCTGATAGACAGAACTGAACATGGAGGTGTAGAGAGGGTTCCTGATGGACAGAACTGATCATGGTAGTGTGGTGGTGGTTCCTGATGGACAGAACAAAATATGGTAGTATAGAGAGGGTTCCTGATGGACAGAACTGAACATGGTAGTGTAGAGTGTTTCTGATGGGCAGAACATGGTAGCGTAGAGTGTAGAGAGAGTTCCTGATGGACAGAACAGATCATGTAGGGTAGTAGAGAGTTCCTGATGGACAGAACAAATCATGTAGGGTAGAGAGGGTTGCCGATGAACAGAACAGAACATGGTAGTGTAGAGAGAGTTCCTGATGGACAGAACAGATCATGGTAGTGTAGAGTGTTCCTGATGGACAGAACTGAACGTGGTAGTGTAGAGAGTGTTCCTGATGGGCAGAACATGGTAGCGTAGAGAGGGTTCCTGATGGACAGAACAGAACATTGTAGTGTAGAAAGGGTTACTGATGGACAGAACAGAACAGAACATGGTAGTGTATAGAGGGTTCCTGATGGGCAGAACATGTTAGTTTAGAGAAGGTTCCAGATTGACAGAACAGAACATGGTAGTGTAGAAAGTTCCTGATGGACAGAACAGAACATGGTAGTGTAGAGTGTTCCTGATGGGCAGAACATGGATGTGTAGAGAGGGTTCCTGATGGACAGAACAGAACAGAACATGGTAGTGTAGAGAGGGTTCCTGATGGACAGATCAGAACAGAACATGGTAGTGGTAGAGAGGGTTCCTGATGGACAGAACAGAACATGGTAGTGTAGAGAGGGTTCCTGATGGGCAGAACATAACAGATCATGATGTAGAGAGTTCCTGATGGACAGAACAGAACATGGTAGTGTAGAGAGTTCCTGATGGACAGAACAGAACATGGTAGTGTAGAGTGTTCCTGATGGGCAGAACATGGATGTGTAGAGAGGGTTCCTGTTGGACAGAACAGAACATGGTAGAGTAGAGAGGGTTCCTGATGGACAGAACAGAACATGGTAGTGTAGAGAGGGTTCTTGATGGACAGAACAGAACATGGTAGTGTAGAGAGGGTTCCTGATGGGCAGAACATAACAGATCATGGTGGTGTAGAGGGTTCCTGATAGACAGAACTGAACATGGAGGTGTAGAGATGGTTCCTGATGGACAGAACTGATCATGGTAGTGTGGTGGTGGTTCCTGATGGACAGAACAGAATATGGTAGTATAGAGAGGGTTCCTGATGGACAGAACATGGTAGTGTAGAGAGGGTTCCTGATGGACAGAACATGGTAGCGTAGAGAGAGTTCCTGATGGACAGAACAGAACATATTAGTTTAGAGAAGGTTCCAGATTGACAGAACAGAACATGGTAGTGTAGAGTGTTCCTGATGGGCAGAACATGGTAGCGTAGAGAGAGTTCCTGATGGACAGAACAGATCATGTAGGGTAGAGAGAGTTCCTGATGGACAGATCAGAACAGAACATTGTAGTGTAGAGAGGGTTGCCGATGAACAGAACAGAACATGGTAGTTTAGAGAGGGTTCCTGATGGGCAGAACAGAACATGGTAGTGTAGAGAGGGTTCCTGATGGACAGAACAGAACATGGTAGTGTAGAGAGGGTTCTTGTTGGACAGAACAGAACATGGTAGTGTAGAGAGGGTTCTTGTTGGACAGAACAGAACATGGTAGTGTAGAGAGATCCTGATGGGCAGAACATGGTAGCGTAGAGAGGGTTCCTGATGGACAGAACAGAACATGGTAGTGTGGTGGTGGTTCCTGATGGACAGAACAGAATATGGTAGTATAGAAAGGGTTCCTGATGGACAGAACATGGTAGTGTAGAGAGTGTTCCTGATGGGCAGAACATGGTAGCGTAGAGAGGGTTCCTGATGGACAGAACAGATCATGTAGGGTAGAGAGGGTTCCTGATGGACAGATCAGAACAGAACATTGTAGTGTAGAAAGGGTTACTGATGGACAGAACAGAACAGAACATGGTAGTGTAGAGAGGGTTGCCGATGAACAGAACATGGTAGTTTAGAGAGGGTTCCTGATGGGCAGAACAGAACATGGTAGTGTAGAGAGGGTTCCTGATGGACAGAACATAACAGATCATGGTGGTGTAGAGGGTTCCTGATAGACAGAACTGAACATGGAAGTGTAGAGAGGGTTCCTGATGGACAGAACATGGTAGTGTAGAGAGGGTTCCTGATGGACAGAACATGGTAGTGTAGATAGGGTTCCTGATGGACAGAACTGAACATGGAAGTGTAGAGAGGGTTCCTGATTGACAGAACATGGTAGTGTAGATAGGGTTCCTGATGGACAGAACAGAACATGTTAGTTTAGAGAAGGTTCCAGATTGACAGAACAGAACATGGTAGTGTAGAGTGTTCCTGATGGGCAGAACATGGATGTGTAGAGAGGGTTCCTGATGGACAGAACAGAACAGAACATGGTAGTGTAGAGAGTGTTCCTGATGGACAGAACAGAACATGGTAGTGTAGAGAGGGTTCCTGATGGGCAGAACATGGTAGTGTAGAGAGTGTTCCTGATGGACATAACAGATCATGGTTGTGTAGAGGGTTCCTGATAGACAGAACTGATCATGGTAGTGTGGTGGTGGTTCCTGATGGACAGAACATGGTAGTTTAGAGAGGGTACCTGATGGGCAGAACAGAACATGGTAGTGTAGACAGTGTTCCTGATGGACAGAACAGAACAGAACATTGGACAGAACAGAACAGAACATGGTAGTGTAGAAAGGGTTACTGATGGACAGAACAGAACAGAACATGGTAGTGTAGAGAGGGTTGCCGATGAACAGAACAGAACGTGGTAGTGTAGAGAGGGTTCCTGATGGGCAGAACATGTTAGTTTAGAGAGGGTTCCAGATTGACAGAATAGAATATGGTAGTTAAGAGAGGGTTCCTGATGGACAGAACAGAACATGTTAGTTTAGAGAAGGTTCCAGATTGACAGAACAGAACATGGTAGTGTAGAAAGTTCCTGATGGACAGAACAGAACATGGTAGTGTAGAGTGTTCCTGATGGGCAGAACATGGATGTGTAGAGAGGGTTCCTGATGGACAGAACAGAACAGAACATGGTAGTGTAGAGAGGGTTCTTGATGGACAGAACAGAACATGGTAGTGTAGAGAGGGTTCCTGATGGACAGAACAGAACATGGTAGTGTAGAGAGGGTTCCTGATGGGCAGAACATAACAGATCATGGTGGTGTAGAGAGGGTTCCTGATGGACAGAACAGAACATGGTAGTGTAGAGAGGGTTCCTGATGGGCAGAACATAACAGATCATGGTGGTGTAGAGGGTTTCTGATAGACAGAACTGAACATGGAGGTGTAGAGATGGTTCCTGATGGACAGAACTGATCATGGTATTGTGGTGGTGGTTCCTGATGGACAGAACAGAATATGGTAGTATAGAGAGGGTTCCTGATGGACAGAACATGGTAGTGTAGATAGGGTTCCTGATGGACAGAACTGAACGTGGTAGTGTAGAGAGGGTTCCTGATGGACAGAACAGAACATATTAGTTTAGAGAAGGTTCCAGATTGACAGAACAGAACATGGTAGTGTAGAGTGTTCCTGATGGGGAGAACATGGTAGCGTAGAGAGAGTTCCTGATGGACAGAACAGATCATGTAGGGTAGAGAGGGTTCCTGATGGACAGATCAGAACAGAACATTGTAGTGTAGAAAGGGTTACTGATGGACAGAACAGAACAGAACATGGTAGTGTAGAGAGGGTTGCCGATGAACAGAACAGAACATGGTAGTGTAGAGAGGGTTCCTGATGGACAGAACATGGTAGTGTAGAGAGGGTTCCTGATGGACAGAACATGGTAGTGTAGATAGGGTTCCTGATGGACAGAACTGAACATGGAAGTGTAGAGAGGGTTCCTGATTGACAGAACATGGTAGTGTAGATAGGGTTCCTGATGGACAGAACAGAACATGTTAGTTTAGAGAAGGTTCCAGATTGACAGAACAGAACATGGTAGTGTAGAGTGTTCCTGATGGGCAGAACATGGATGTGTAGAGAGGGTTCCTGATGGACAGAACAGAACATGGTAGTGTAGAGAGTGTTCCTGATGGACAGAACAGAACATGGTAGTGTAGAGAGGGTTCCTGATGGGCAGAACATGGTAGTGTAGAGAGTGTTCCTGATGGACATAACAGATCATGGTTGTGTAGAGGGTTCCTGATAGACAGAACTGATCATGGTAGTGTGGTGGTGGTTCCTGATGGACAGAACATGGTAGTATAGATAGGGTTGCTGATGGACAGAACTGAACGTGGTAGTGTAGAGAGTGTTCCTGATGGACAGAACAGAACAGAACATTGTAGTGTAGAAAGGGTTACTGATGGACAGAACAGAACAGAACATGGTAGTGTAGAGAGGGTTGCCGATGAACAGAACAGAACGTGGTAGTGTAGAGAGGGTTCCTGATGGGCAGAACATGTTAGTTTAGAGAGGGTTCCAGATTGACAGAATAGAATATGGTAGTTAAGAGAGGGTTCCTGATGGACAGAACAGAACATGTTAGTTTAGAGAAGGTTCCAGATTGACAGAACAGAACATGGTAGTGTAGAAAGTTCCTGATGGACAGAACAGAACATGGTAGTGTAGAGTGTTCCTGATGGGCAGAACATGGATGTGTAGAGAGGGTTCCTGATGGACAGAACAGAACAGAACATGGTAGTGTAGAGAGGGTTCTTGATGGACAGAACAGAACATGGTAGTGTAGAGAGGGTTCCTGATGGACAGAACAGAACATGGTAGTGTAGAGAGGGTTCCTGATGGGCAGAACATAACAGATCATGGTGTGTAGAGAGGGTTCCTGATGGACAGAACAGAACATGGTAGTGTAGAGAGGGTTCCTGATGGGCAGAACATAACAGATCATGGTGGTGTAGAGGGTTTCTGATAGACAGAACTGAACATGGAGGTGTAGAGATGGTTCCTGATGGACAGAACTGATCATGGTATTGTGGTGGTGGTTCCTGATGGACAGAACAGAATATGGTAGTATAGAGAGGGTTCCTGATGGACAGAACATGGTAGTGTAGATAGGGTTCCTGATGGACAGAACTGAACGTGGTAGTGTAGAGAGGGTTCCTGATGGACAGAACAGAACATATTAGTTTAGAGAAGGTTCCAGATTGACAGAACAGAACATGGTAGTGTAGAGTGTTCCTGATGGGGAGAACATGGTAGCGTAGAGAGAGTTCCTGATGGACAGAACAGATCATGTAGGGTAGAGAGGGTTCCTGATGGACAGATCAGAACAGAACATTGTAGTGTAGAAAGGGTTACTGATGGACAGAACAGAACAGAACATGGTAGTGTAGAGAGGGTTGCCGATGAACAGAACAGAACATGGTAGTTTAGAGAGGGTACCTGATGGGCAGAACAGAACATGGTAGTGTAGACAGTGTTCCTGATGGACAGAACAGAATATGGTAGTGTAGAGAGGGTTCCTGATGGGCAGAACATAACAGATCATGGTGGTGTAGAGGGTTCATGATAGACAGAACTGAACATGGTAGTGTAGAGAGTGTTCCTGATGGGCAGAACAGAATATGGTAGTATAGAGAGGGTTCCTGATGGACAGAACATGGTAGTATAGAGAGGGTTCCTGATGGACAGAACATGGTAGTGTAGAGATGGTTCCTGATGGACAGAACATGGTAGTGAAGAGAGGGTTCCTGATGGACAGAACATGGTAGTGTAGAGAGTGTTCCTGATGGGCAGAACATGGTAGTGTAGAGAGGGTTCCTGATGGACAGAACATGGTAGTGTAGAGAGTGTTCCTGATGGGCAGAACATGGTAGTGTAGAGAGGGTTCCTGATGGACAGAACATGGTAGTGTAGAGAGGGTTCCTGATGGACAGAACATGGTAGTGTAGAGAGTGTTCCTGATGGGCAGAACATGGTAGTGTAGAGAGGGTTCCTGATGGACAGAACATGGTAGTGTAGAGAGTGTTCCTGATGGGCAGAACATGGTAGTGTAGAGAGGGTTCCTGATGGACAGAACAGAACATGTTATTTTAGAGAAGGTTCCAGATTGACAGAACAGAACATGGTAGTGTAGAGTGTTCCTGATGGGCAGAACATGGTAGCGTAGAGAGGGTTCCTGATGGACAGAACAGATCATGTAGGGTAGAGAGGGTTCCTGATGGACAGAACAGAACAGAACATGGTAGTGTAGACAGGGTTCCTGATGGACAGAACAGAACATGGTAGTGTAGAGAGGGTTCCTGTTGGACAGAACAGAACATGGTAGTGTAGAGAGGGTTCCTGATGGGCAGAACATAACAGATCATGGTGGTGTAGAGGGTTCCTGATAGACAGAACTGAACATGGAGGTGTAGAGAGGGTTCCTGATGGACAGAACTGATCATGGTAGTGTGGTGGTGGTTCCTGATGGACAGAACAAAATATGGTAGTATAGAGAGGGTTCCTGATGGACAGAACTGAACGTGGTAGTGTAGAGAGTGTTCCTGATGGACAGAACATGGTAGTGTAGAGAGGGTTCCTGATGGACAGAACAGAACATGGTAGTGTAGAGAGGGTTCCTGATGGACAAAACATGGTAGTGTAGAGGGTTCCTGATGGACAGAACAGAACATGGTAGTGTAGAGTGTTTCTGATGGGCAGAACATGGTAGCGTAGAGAGAGTTCCTGATGGACAGAACAGATCATGTAGGGTAGAGAGAGTTCCTGATGGACAGAACAAATCATGTAGGGTAGAGAGAGTTCCTGATGGACAGAACAGATCATGGTAGTGTGGTGGTGGTTCCTGATGGACAGAACAGAATATGGTAGTATAGAGAGAGTTCCTGATGGACAGAACAGATCATGGTGGTGTAGAGTGTTCCTGATGGACAGAACTGAACGTGGTAGTGTAGAGAGTGTTCCTGATGGGCAGAACAGAACATTGTAGTGTAGAAAGGGTTACTGATGGACAGAACAGAACAGAACATGGTAGTGTATAGAGGGTTCCTGATGGGCAGAACATGTTAGTTTAGAGAAGGTTCCAGATTGACAGAACAGAACATGGTAGTGTAGAAAGTTCCTGATGGACAGAACAGAACATGGTAGTGTAGAGTGTTCCTGATGGGCAGAACATGGATGTGTAGAGAGGGTTCCTGATGGACAGAACAGAACAGAACATGGTAGTGTAGAGAGGGTTCCTGATGGACAGATCAGAACAGAACATGGTAGTGTAGAGAGGGTTCCTGATGGACAGAACAGAACATGGTAGTGTAGAGAGGGTTCCTGATGGGCAGAACATAACAGATCATGGTAGTGTAGAGAGTTCCTGATGGACAGAACAGAACATGGTAGTGTAGAGAGTTCCTGATGGACAGAACAGAACATGGTAGTGTAGAGTGTTCCTGATGGGCAGAACATGGATGTGTAGAGAGGGTTCCTGTTGGACAGAACAGAACATGGTAGTGTAGAGAGGGTTCCTGATGGACAGAACAGAACATGGTAGTGTAGAGAGGGTTCCTGATGGGCAGAACATAACAGATCATGGTGGTGTAGAGGGTTCCTGATAGACAGAACTGAACATGGAGGTGTGGTGGTGGTTCCTGATGGACAGAACAGAATATGGTAGTATAGAGAGGGTTCCTGATGGACAGAACATGGTAGTGTAGAGAGGGTTCCTGATGGACAGAACATGGTAGCGTAGAGAGAGTTCCTGATGGACAGATCAGAACAGAACATTGTAGTGTAGAGAGGGTTGCCGATGAACAGAACAGAACATGGTAGTTTAGAGAGGGTTCCTGATGAACAGAACAGAACATGGTAGTTTAGAGAGGGTTCCTGATGGGCAGAACAGAACATGGTAGTGTAGAGAGGGTTCCTGATGTACAGAACAGAACATGATAGTGTAGAGATGCTTCCTGATGGACAGAACAGAACATGGTAGTGTAGAGAGGGTTCCTGTTGGACAGAACAGAACATGGTAGTGTAGAGAGATCCTGATGGGCAGAACATGGTAGCGTAGAGAGGGTTCCTGATGGACAGAACAGAACATGGTAGTGTGGTGGTGGTTCCTGATGGACAGAACAGAATATGGTAGTATAGAGAGGGTTCCTGATGGACAGAACATGGTAGTGTAGAGAGTGTTCCTGATGGGCAGAACATGGTAGCGTAGAGAGGGTTCCTGATGGACAGAACAGATCATGTAGGGTTGAGAGGGTTCCTGATGGACAGATCAGAACAGAACATTGTAGTGTAGAAAGGGTTACTGATGGACAGAACAGAACAGAACATGGTAGTGTAGAGAGGGTTGCCGATGAACAGAACATGGTAGTTTAGAGAGGGTTCCTGATGGGCAGAACAGAACATGGTAGTGTAGAGAGGGTTCCTGATGGGCAGAACATAACAGATCATGGTGGTGTAGAGGGTTCCTGATAGACAGAACTGAACATGGTAGTGTAGAGAGTGTTCCTGATAGACAGAACTGAACATGGTAGTGTAGATAGGGTTCCTGATGGACAGAACAGAACATGTTAGTTTAGAGAAGGTTCCAGATTGACAGAACAGAACATGGTAGTGTAGAGTGTTCCTGATGGGCAGAACATGGATGTGTAGAGAGGGTTCCTGATGGACAGAACAGAACAGAACATGGTAGTGTAGAGAGTGTTCCTGATGGACAGAACAGAACATGGTAGTGTAGAGAGGGTTCCTGATGGGCAGAACATGGTAGTGTAGAGAGTGTTCCTGATGGACATAACAGATCATGGTTGTGTAGAGGGTTCCTGATAGACAGAACTGATCATGGTAGTGTGGTGGTGGTTCCTGATGGACAGAACATGGTAGTATAGATAGGGTTGCTGATGGACAGAACTGAACGTGGTAGTGTAGAGAGTGTTCTTGATGGGCAGAACATGGTAGCGTAGAGAGGGTTCCTGATGGACAGATCAGAACAGAACATTGTAGTGTAGAAAGGGTTACTGATGGACAGAACAGAACAGAACATGGTAGTGTAGAGAGGGTTGCCGATGAACAGAACAGAACGTGGTAGTGTAGAGAGGGTTCCTGATGGGCAGAACAGAACATGGTAGTGTAGAGAGGGTTCCTGATGGACAGAACATGTTAGTTTAGAGAGGGTTCCAGATTGACAGAATAGAATATGGTAGTTAGAGAGGGTTCCTGATGGACAGAACAGAACATGTTAGTTTAGAGAAGGTTCCAGATTGACAGAACGAACAGAACATGGTAGTGTAGAAAATACCTGATGGACAGAACAGAACATGGTAGTGTAGAGTGTTCCTGATGGGCAGAACATGGATGTGTAGAGAGGGTTCCTGATGGACAGAACAGAACAGAACATGGTAGTGTAGACAGTGTTCCTGATGGACAGAACAGAATATGGTAGTGTAGAGAGGGTTCCTGATGGGCAGAACATAACAGATCATGGTGGTGTAGAGGGTTTCTGATGGACAGAACAGAACATGGTAGTGTAGAGAGTGTTCCTGATGGGCAGAACATGGTAGTGTAGAGAGGGTTCCTGATGGACAGAACAGAACATGGTAGTGTAGAGGGTTTCTGATGGACAGAACAGAACATGGTAGTGTAGAGAGTGTTCCTGATGGGCAGAACATGGTAGTGTAGAGAGGGTTCCTGATGGACAGAACAGAACATATTAGTTTAGAGAAGGTTCCAGATTGACAGAACAGAACATGGTAGTGTAGAGTGTTCCTGATGGGGAGAACATGGTAGCGTAGAGAGAGTTCCTGATGGACAGAACAGATCATGTAGGGTAGAGAGGGTTCCTGATGGACAGATCAGAACAGAACATTGTAGTGTAGAAAGGGTTACTGATGGACAGAACAGAACAGAACATGGTAGTGTAGAGAGGGTTGCCGATGAACAGAACAGAACATGGTAGTTTAGAGAGGGTACCTGATGGGCAGAACAGAACATGGTAGTGTAGACAGTGTTCCTGATGGACAGAACAGAATATGGTAGTGTAGAGAGGGTTCCTGATGGGCAGAACATAACAGATCATGGTGGTGTAGAGGGTTCATGATAGACAGAACTGAACATGGTAGTGTAGAGAGGGTTCCTGATGGGCAGAACATAACAGAACATGGTGGTGTAGAGGGTTCATGATAGACAGAACTGAACATGGTAGTGTAGAGAGTGTTCCTGATGGGCAGAACAGAACATGGTAGTGTAGACAGTGTTCCTGATGGACAGAACAGAATATGGTAGTATAGAGAGGGTTCCTGATGGACAGAACATGGTAGTGTAGAGATGGTTCCTGATGGACAGAACATGGTAGTGAAGAGAGGGTTCCTGATGGACAGAACATGGTAGTGTAGAGAGTGTTCCTGATGGGCAGAACATGGTAGTGTAGAGAGGGTTCCTGATGGACAGAACATGGTAGTGTAGAGAGTGTTCCTGATGGGCAGAACATGGTAGTGTAGAGAGGGTTCCTGATGGACAGAACATGGTAGTGTAGAGAGGGTTCCTGATGGACAGAACATGGTAGTGTAGAGAGTGTTCCTGATGGGCAGAACATGGTAGTGTAGAGAGGGTTCCTGATGGACAGAACATGGTAGTGTAGAGAGTGTTCCTGATGGGCAGAACATGGTAGTGTAGAGAGGGTTCCTGATGGACAGAACAGAACATGTTATTTTAGAGAAGGTTCCAGATTGACAGAACAGAACATGGTAGTGTAGAGTGTTCCTGATGGGCAGAACATGGTAGCGTAGAGAGGGTTCCTGATGGACAGAACAGATCATGTAGGGTAGAGAGGGTTCCTGATGGACAGAACAGAACAGAACATGGTAGTGTAGACAGGGTTCCTGATGGACAGAACAGAACATGGTAGTGTAGAGAGGGTTCCTGATGGGCAGAACATAACAGATCATGGTGGTGTAGAGGGTTCATGATAGACAGAACTGAACATGGAGGTGTAGAGAGGGTTCCTGATGGACAGAACTGATCATGGTAGTGTGGTGGTGGTTCCTGATGGACAGAACAAAATATGGTAGTATAGAGAGGGTTCCTGATGGACAGAACTGAACGTGGTAGTGTAGAGAGTGTTCCTGATGGACAGAACATGGTAGTGTAGAGAGGGTTCCTGATGGACAGAACAGAACATGGTAGTGTAGAGAGGGTTCCTGATGGACAAAACATGGTAGTGTAGAGGGTTCCTGATGGACAGAACAGAACATGGTAGTGTAGAGTGTTTCTGATGGGCAGAACATGGTAGCGTAGAGAGAGTTCCTGATGGACAGAACAGATCATGTAGGGTAGAGAGGGTTCCTGATGGACAGATCAGAACAGAACATTGTAGTGTAGAAAGGGTTACTGATGGACAGAACAGAACAGAACATGGTAGTGTAGAGAGGGTTGCCGATGAACAGAACAGAACATGGTAGTTTAGAGAGGGTACCTGATGGGCAGAACAGAACATGGTAGTGTAGACAGTGTTCCTGATGGACAGAACAGAATATGGTAGTGTAGAGAGGGTTCCTGATGGGCAGAACATAACAGAACATGGTGGTGTAGAGGGTTCCTGATAGACAGAACTGAACATGGTAGTGTAGAGAGTGTTCCTGATGGGCAGAACAGAACATGGTAGTGTAGACAGTGTTCCTGATGGACAGAACAGAATATGGTAGTATAGAGAGGGTTCCTGATGGACAGAACATGGTAGTGTAGAGATGGTTCCTGATGGACAGAACATGGTAGTGTAGAGAGGGTTCCTGATGGACAGAACATGGTAGTGTAGAGAGTGTTCCTGATGGGCAGAACATGGTAGTGTAGAGAGGGTTGCCGATGAACAGAACAGAACATGGTAGTTTAGAGAGGGTTCCAGATTGACAGAACAGAACATGGTAGTGTAGAGTGTTCCTGATGGGCAGAACAGATCATGTAGGGTAGAGAGAGTTCCTGATGGACAGATCAGAACAGAACATTGTAGTGTAGAGAGGGTTCCTGATGGACAGAACAGAACATGTTATTTTAGAGAAGGTTCCAGATTGACAGAACAGAACATGGTAGTGTAGAGTGTTCCTGATGGGCAGAACATGGTAGTGTAGAGAGGGTTCCTGATGGACAGAACAGAACAGAACATGGTAGTGTAGACAGGGTTCCTGATGTACAGAGCAGAACATGGTAGTGTAGAGAGGGTTCCAGATTGACAGAACAGAACATGGTAGTGTAGACAGGGTTCCTGATGTACAGAACAGAACATGGTAGTGTAGAGAGTGTTCCTGATGGACAGAACAGAACATGGTAGTGTAGAGAGGGTTCCTGATGGGCAGAACATAACAGATCATGGTGGTGTAGAGAGGGTTCCTGATGGACAGAACAGAACATGGTAGTGTGGTGGTGGTTCCTGATGGACAGAACAGAATATGGTAGTATAGAGGGGGTTCCTGATGGACAGAACATGGTAGTGTAGATAGGGTTCCTGATGGGCAGAACAGAACATGGTAGTGTAGAGGGTTCCTGATGGACAGAACAGAACATGGTAGTGTCTAGAGGGTTCCTGATGGACAGAACAGAAAATAACATTGTAGTGTAGAGAGGGTTTCTGATGGACAGAACAGAACATGTTAGTTTAGAGAAGGTTCCAGATTGACAGAACAGAACATGGTAGTGTAGAGAGTTCCTGATGGACAGAACAGAACATGGTAGTGTAGAGTGTTCCTGATGGGCAGAACATGGATGTGTAGAGAGGGTTCCTGATGGACAGAACAGAACAGAACATGGTAGTGTAGAGAGGGTTCCTGAAGGGCAGAACAGAACATGGTAGTGTAGAGAGGGTTCCTGATGGTTAGAACAGAACATGATAGTGTAGAGAGGGTTCCTGATGGACAGAACAGAACAGAACATGGTAGTGTCTAGAGGGTTCCTGATGGGCAGAACATGGTAGTGTAGAGAGGGTTCCTGATGGGCAGAACATGGTAGTGTAGAGAGGGTTCCTGATGGGCAGAACATAACATGGATGTGTAGAGAGGGTTCCTGATGGACAGAACAGAACAGAACATGGAAGTGTAGAGAGGGTTCCTGATGGACAGAACAGAACATGTTAGTTTAGAGAAGGTTCCAGATTGACAGAACAGAACATGGTAGTGTAGAGAGTTCCTGATGGACAGAACAGAACATGGTAGTGTAGAGTGTTCCTGATGGGCAGAACATGGATGTGTAGAGAGGGTTCCTGATGGACAGAACAGAACATTGTAGTGTCTAGAGGGTTCCTGATGGACAGAACAGAACATTGTAGTGTCTAGAGGGTTCCTGATGGACAGAACAGAACATTGTAGTGTCTAGAGGGTTCCTGATGGGCAGAACATGGTAGTGTAGAGAGGGTTCCTGATGGACAGAACAGAACAGAACATGGTAGTGTAGAGAGGGTTCCTGAAGGGCAGAACAGAACATGGTAGTGTAGAGAGGGTTCCTGATGATTAGAACAGAACATGGTAGTGTAGAGAGGGTTCCTGATGGTTAGAACAGAACATGGTAGTGTAGAGAGGGTTCCTGATGGGCAGAACATGGTAGTGTAGTGTGTTCCTGCAGGGGAGATATAATGTATGGAGACTATCACCTCTCTTCTGGACACATATCTATAGCAAATCAAATAAATCATAGAAATGTATACTTTAAAAATGTTTATACCATTAATACAAATTTTCATAGTTTATAGTAAGCCGAACCAATACCATCGCACTCTGTCCCAAGTTCAATTCATGTTTAATGTCATAATTACCGAAATAGATTTTACAAACAGTTTTTACATTGAATTTTAATATAATAAATTCCTATTAAAGTTTTAAATTAACATTTAAGTTACACAATGCACATAACATATCTTACAGAACAATAACTAGAAACAAGATTAAGCAAATAAAGGTCTAATCATTTCATCTCTGCAATAAATATCAATGTTGATACATTTAATAGATGTTACTGGCAAACACCAAAACTAAGGAACAATTAATATCTATATGAATACATTTATGGAAAATAGAAAGCAATTGACATTTTTTTAAGCCATATGTAAACTCGTATAGTTTTATCTTTGCTGAAACATACACATATTGAACAATTCACATGGATTAGAACTAAAACATTAACATAGATTAAATTAGATTAAGTTCGCTCATTATAATACAGTTCTTGTCATTTGTATATTATTAGAGTTTAATTTACAGTTTTAAGACATCAGAAACATAACTCTTTCTTTCCAACTCAGTCAACATGTCTTTGACTCCAGTGATTGACATGCATTACATGAGGTGAGAGGCTGTAGCAGCCTCTGGATATGTATGAGCTGACATGACACGAGACATTTAAAATATTTGGAACCTGAGAATCCTAATGATCTGTCCCAAATGTTTGTCCCCATGTGACGTTTCATTGATAACGACCTAATACGGTGCAGAGCAATCCATTTGGCTGCTGGTGAGCAAGAAGACCCACAGCTCTGCTAAAACCATTGACAACTGTGTGCAGTTTTCAAGGGATTGTTAAACATTTTTTTAAGAACTTTATTTAACTAGGCAAGTCAGTTAAGAATGCCTTCTATTTACAGTGACGGCCTAGGAACAGTGGGTTAACTGCCTTGCTCAGGAGCAGAACGACAGATTTTTACCTTGTCAGCTCGGGGATTCAACATGCAACCTTTCGGTTACTGGCCCAACGCTCTAAACCACTAGGTTACCTGCCTCCCCAACACTCTAACCACTAGGCTACCTGTCTCCCCAACACTCTAACCACTAGGCTACCTGCCTCCCCAACGATCTAACCACTAGGTTACCTGCCGCCCAAATGCTCTAACCACGAGGTTACCTGCCGCTCTAACCACTAGGCTACCTGCCGCTCTAACCACTAGGTTACCTGCCGCTCTAACCACTAGGTTACCTGCAGCTCTAACCACAAGGTTACATGCCTCTCTGACCACTAGGCTACCTGCCGCCCCAACGCTCTAACCACTAGGTTACCTGCCGCCCAAATGCTCTAACCACGAGGTTACCTGCCGCTCTAACCACTAGGCTACCTGCCGCTCTAACCACTAGGTTACCTGCCGCTCTAACCACTAGGTTACCTGCCGCTCTAACCACTAGGTTACCTGCCACCCCAACGCTCTAACCACTAGGCTACCTGCCGCCACAACGCTCTAACCACTAGGTTACCTGCCGCTCTAACCACTAGGTTACCTGCCGGCTCCAACGCTCTAACCACTAGGTTACCTGCCGCCACAACGCTCTAACCACTAGGTTACCTGCCACTCTAACCACGAGGTTACCTGCCGCTCTAACCACGAGGTTACCTGCCGCTCTAACCACTAGGTTACCTGCCACCCCAACGCTCTAACCACTAGGCTACCTGCCGCCACAACGCTCTAACCACTAGGTTACCTGCCGCTCTAACCACTAGGTTACCTGCCGCTCCAACGCTCTAACCACTAGGTTACCTGCCGCCACAACGCTCTAACCACTAGGTTACCTGCCGCTCTAACCACGAGGTTACCTGCCGCTCTAACCACTAGGCTACCTGCCGCTCTAACCACTAGGTTACCTGCCGCTCTAACCACTAGGCTACCTGCCGCTCTAACCACTAGGTTACCTGCCGCTCTAACCACTAGGTTACCTGCCGCTCTAACCACTAGGTTACCTGCCGCTCTAACCACTAGGCTACCTGCCGCCCCAACGCTCTAACCACGAGGTTACCTGCCGCTCTAACCACTAGGTTACCTGCCGTTCTAACCACTAGGTTACCTGCCGCTCTAACCACGAGGTTACCTGCCGCTCTAACCACTAGGCTACCTGCCGCTCTAACTACTAGGTTACCTGCCGCTCTAACCACTAGGTTACCTGCCGCTCTAACCACTAGGTTACCTGCCGCTCTAACCACTAGGTTACCTGCCGCCCCAACGCTCTAACCACTCGGTTTCCTGCTGCTCTAACGACTAGGTTACCTGCCGCCCCAACGCTCTAACCACTAGGTTACCTGCCGCCCCAACGCTCTAACCACTAGTTTACCTGCCGCTCTAACCACTCGGCTACCTGCCGCCCCAACGCTCTAACCACTAGGTTACCTGCCGCCCCAATGCTCTAGGTTACCTGCCTCCCCAACGCTCTAACAACGAGGCTACCTACCACCCCACCCCAACTGCCACCCCAACGCTCTAACCACTAGCCTATCTGTCACCCTAACGATCTAACCACTAGGTTACCTTCCTCCCCAACGCTCTAACCACTAGGTTACCTGCCACTTCAACGCTCTAACCACTAGGCTACCTGCCACCCCAACGCTCTAACCATTAGGCTACCTGCCTCCCCAACGCTCTAACCACTAGGCTACCTGCCTCTCCAACACTCTAACCACTAGGTTATCTGACACCCCAACGATCTAACCACTAGGTTACCTGCCTCCCCAACGCTCTAGGTTACCTGCCTCCCCAACGCTCTAACCACTAGGTTACCTGCCACTTCAATGCTCTAACCACTAGGCTACCTGCCACCCCAACGCTCTAACCATTAGGCTACCTGCCTCCCCAACGCTCTAACCACTAGGCTACCTGCCACCCCAACGCTCTAACCATTAGGCTACCTGCCTCCCCAACGCTCTAACCACTAGGCTACCTGCCTCTCCAACACTCTAGCCACTAGGCTATCTGCCACCCCAATGCTCTAACCACTAGGCTACCTGCCTCTCCAACACTCTAACCACTAGGCTATCTGCCACCCCAACGATCTAACCACTAGGTTACCTGCCTCCCCAACGCTCTAGGTTACCTGCCTCCCCAACGCTCTAACCACTAGGTCACCTTCCACCCCAACGCTCTAACCACTAGGCTATCTGCCTCCCCAACGCTCTAACCACTAGGCTACCTGCCGCTCTTACCAGTAGGTTACCTGCCGTCACAACGCTCTAGGTTACCTGCCTCCCCAATGCTCTAACCACAAGGTCACCTGCCTCCCCAACGCTCTAACCACTAGGCTACCTGCCTCCCCAACGCTCTAACCACTAGGCTACCTGCCGCCCCAACGCTCTAACCACTAGCCTACCTGCCTCCGCAACGCTCTAACCACTAGGCTACCTGCCTCCCCAACAATCTAACCACTAGGCAACCTGCCTCCCCATTGCTCTAACCGCCAGGCTACCTGACTCTCCAACACTCTAACCACTAGGCTACCTGCCTCCCCAACGTTCCAACCACTAGGCTACCTGCCGCCCCATTGCTTGTTCAAGTTAGCTTGTTCACCAGCCATTTTGACCCGATCTGTTATTAGCTGGCTAGCCAATTTGACGTGATCCATCAGCAGCAATTGTGACTAAACACTCTGAAAAAACAATGTTGAAAAGTGGATCATGTTAGCTAACTTTGATAGGTAGGCCTACGTTGGTCTGAGAAAGAAGTACATTAGGTCTATTTACCTCTGTTTAGCCTGTAACAAGTTTATACCGGTAGCTTGTAAATATTGTCAGCTAACAGTACATTGGTAAAATGTTCCCTTCTGCTGCTTGACAGCAAGAGCCCACAAAGGACAAGAAAATGAACCTTAACCACTCATTCTTGTCAGCTATAGTTCACTTTTATTTTATAACACTCACATATCCAATCAATGGTGGCCAATGTTGAGAGATATCGTCAGGCTACCCTCACGTATCTGAAATGACCATGAACAGCATGCAGTTACTGCTGTATAACTGATACAGCAGAATGTGGAATTATCTAACATTTGTAGTTCTATGCTCTTCCAGAGGTGATGATACCGAACGCTCTGCACCGTATTGTGACGCTTTATTGATAACCTATTCTAACCATTCTAGCCAGTCTAAGGGTCGTTCCATTAAATGAGTGCCATTTGATTATTTTAAGTAGAAATCGTGTGCAAATATTGAATTTTAAAAGCCTGTTAATATTAAATGAAGTGACCTTTAATAAAATGCACAGACGTCAATTCAATGTCTATTCCACATTGGTTGAACGTAATTTCACTGAAATGAAAGTGAGTTGATTCAACCAGTGGGAGACCACATGGAAATTCAATAAATCTGCTTTTTTTATATGAATAAAGACTTGCTAAAGTACCAAAATGTTGCATTTTGACATGTTCCTCTGTACGCCTTTTGTGACAACTCGGAAGATTTGAACCCACTATCCCCAAAATGTCTCTAAATGTTCAGCATCATTGTAAAGTCCTAGTTATGTTATGTTGCTTTGACAGTAATTTCTGCTGATTTACTATTTATTAAATGTGATTAGTGATTCATTTCCATGTTTAAAAAGAAAGTAATTTTAAGGTCAACCCTGTTACTTGGACTGAACTCTTGTTTTATTCCTTAAGAGTCTGTTGACACATCCATGTGTCAATCTAAGTAATGTAATAACACAGCCAGCAGCATACCACCCTGCATACCACTGCTGGCTTGCTTCTGAAGATAAGCAGGGTTGGTCCTGGTGAGTCTCTGGATGGGAGACCAGATTCTGCTGGAAGTGGTGTTGGAGGGCCAGAAGGAGGCACTCTTTCTTCAGGCCTCAAAAAATATCCCAATTCCCTAGGGTAGTGATTGAGGGTGCTGTCTTTCGGGTGGGAAGTTAAATGGGTGTCCTGACTCTCTGAGGTCATTTATGATCCCATGGCACTGATTGTAAGTGTAGGGGTGTTAACCCTGGTGTCCTGGCTAAATTCCCAATCTGGCCCTCAAACCATCACGGTCACCTAATAATCCCCAGTTTACAATTGGCTCATTCATCCCACTCCTCTCCCCTGTAACTATTCCCCAGGTCATTGCTGCAAATGAGAACGTGTTCTCAGTCAACTTACCTGGTAAAATAACAGATAAATAAAAATAACAAAACCCATCAAAATCTGTCAGTTTAAACTAGAGACATCAGGTTGTTGTCATCTGCCTACGTTGACCTCTTCCATCTGCGGTGGAAGGTGGCTGAGCTACAGCTGTGTAACTCACACCATGAGCCGCCCTGAAGGTTATGACTCCTCTATGGAAAGGGGAGACCCTGAAGGTTATGACTCCTCTATGGAAAGGGGATACCCTGAAGGTTATGACTCCTCTATGGAAAGGGGAGACCCTGAAGGTAACCAATGGAAGTATGAAGATACTTTTGTTGGCACAAAACTAAGGGGTTAAATATGTCCTGAGCTTTCTTATATCTCCTAGACATAGGACAGACACTTCAAAACCTTATTCCTTCAGATTTATTTTTGGACTGTTTTTTTTTCCATTTATGAATGCGTAATTCAGTACATTTCTATGGGCTATAGTAGTAAATATTTCATTTTGATACCAAAAGGGGTCCTAAAATTCAAAATGAAATAGCTAAATGATGCATTGTATGAACATCCTAAAACAATTGAGATGGAAAACGTGTTTTTTGTTATTAACAGAATGTTAATGAATGACAGAATGTTAAAATTAGGTGAAACAAAATTTATCTTTTTACACTTTTCAAAAGGAACCCAATTGGTGGAACGACCCCTAAACATTCTAACCATTCTAAACATTCTAACCATTCTAAACATTCTAAATGATCTAAACATCCATTTAAAAACCCAAACACTTTGGAGAGGTCTGAATTGTCAGCCAAATATTGAGGAGAGTTGGTGCTTTTGTTTTTGCCAGATGGGTTAAGAGATTATTGATTATTTTCAGTGCGTTCTGAGTTTGGAGAATTACCTGTCAAGTGCATGTGTATACTTAAGAGCAGCAGTTTAACATCAGGACGACCCCACACAACTCCTGTAATATCTCACAATATCTCCAGTTTATCTCTGCTCCATGATCACAGGCATGTTATTATTCCAGAAGAGGATAATTTTAGCGTTGAGCATTTTAGTTTTCTCTGTCACATAGAGTAAATGATAATTCCCCTCTCTAATTAATGTTAATGGAAGCCATGAAGAGTCAGGCTGAGTGTCAGGAAGAGCCAGGAGGTGTCCGGACCGTGACAAAGTGATGTTAACAGCCTGCCAGCTTCACTAAACACTCCTGTTGTTATATATCTGTCCTGTATCTTCTATTGTTATCAAACACCTCTCCTATAACTCCTGTTGTTATATACACTACCGTTCAAAAGTTTGGGGTCACATAGAAATGTCCTTATTTTTGAAAGAAAATCACATTTTTGTCCATTAATATAACATCAAATTGATCTGAAATACAGTGTAAACATTGTTGATGTTGTAAAGGACTATTGTAGATGGAAACGGCTGGTTTTTAATGGAATATCTGCCTAGGCGTACAGAGGCCCATTATCAGCAACCGTCACTCCTGTGTTCCAATGGCACGTTGTGTTAACTAATCCAAGTTTATAATTTTAAAAGGCTAACTGATCATTATAAAACCCTTTTGCAATTATGTTAGCACAGCTGAAAACTGTTGTTCTGATTAAAGAAGCAATAAAACTGGCCTTCTTTAGACTAGTTGAGTATCTGAAGCATCCGCATTTGTGGGTTCGATTACAGGCTCAAAATGGCCAGAAACAAAGAACTTTCTTCTGAAACTCATCAGTCTACTCTTGTTCTGAGAAATGAAGGCTATTCCATGTGAGAAATTGCCAAGAAACTGAAGATCTTGTACAACGCTGTGTGCTACTCCCTTCACAGACCAGCGCAAACTGGCTCTAACCAGAATATAAAGAGGAGTGAGAGGCCCCGGTGCACAACTGAGCAAGAAGACAAGTACATTAGAGTGTCTAGTTTTAGAAACAGACACCTCACAAGTCCTCAACTGGCAGCTTCATTAAATGGTGCCCGCAAAATACCAGTCCTAACGTCAACAGTGAAGAGGCGACTCCGGGATGCTGGCAAAATGGATTATCTACAGTCAGCTCCAAAAGTATTGGGACAGTGACACGTTTCGTTGTTTTGTCTCTGTACTCCAGCACTTTGGATTTAAAATAATACAATGACTATGAGGTTAAAGTGCAGACTGTAGAAATGAATGGTAAATAATGTATTGTGTTATTTTGGAGTCACTTTAATTGTAAAGAAGAATAGAATATGTTTCTAAACACCTACATTAATGTGGATGATACCATGATTACGAATAATCCTGATAGTATCGTGATTAATGAGGAGTAAGAATGTTACAGAAGTACAAATATCATACCCCCAAGACATGCTAACCTCTCACCATTACAATAACAGGAGATTAGCATTTTTTGTGGCTATTCTATTTATGCCTCTAACTTTCTCACTCATCATTGTCAAGTGTTTGTCAAGTAAACTGGTCATCTCTGTATACCTGTCGCAAGACCCACTGGTTGATGCTTATTTATAAAACCCTCTTAGGCCTCACTCCCCCCTATGTGAGATATCTACTGCAGCCCTCATCCTCCACATTCAACACCCGTTCTGCCAGTCACATTCTGTTAAAGGTTCCCAAAGCACACACATCCCTGGGTCACTGCAGCTGGCGACTGGAACGAGCTGCGACAAATACTCAAACTGGACAGTTTTATCTCAATTTCTTCACTCAAAGACTCATCATGGACACTCTTACTGACAGTTGTGGCTGCTTCGCGCGATGTATTGTTGTCTCTACCTTCTTGCCCTTTGTGCTGTTGTATGTGTCAAATAATGTTTGTACCATGTTTTGTGCTGCTACCATGTTGTGCTGCAGCCATGTTGTGTTGCTACCATGTTGTTGTCATGCTGTGCTGCTACCATGTTGTTGTCATGTTGTGCTGCTACCATGCTGTGCTGCTACCATGTTGTGCTGCTACCATGCTGTGTTGACATGTGTTGCTGCCTTGCTATGTGATTGTCTTGGGTTTCTCTTTATGAAGTGTTGTGTTGTAACTCTAGTCGTGATGTGTGTTTCATCCTGTATTTTATTTATGTTTAATCCCAGTCGTCACCAGCCTTTTGCCCTTTCGTAGGCCGTCATTGTAAATAAGAATTTGTCCTAAAAATAGATACAAATAAATAAACAAAGTGTTTAGAAACATATTCTATTCTTATTTAAAATAAAATGGACTTTAAAACTTCATTATTTACCGTTCATTTCTATTGGCCACAACATAATATGAAACACAACCAAAGCAAACAGCAAATGTGTCGTCACAAGCTTGATGTACCAAATACTTAACATTTTACTACTTTTATACATAAAGTGAATTTGTCCCAATACTTTTGGTCACCTAAAATGGGGGGTGGGACTATGTACAAAAAGTGCTGTAATTTCTAAAAGATTCAACCAATATGGATCACATAAACTCAAATTAAAGCTGATAGTCTGTAGTGTAACATCATAGTCATTGTATCATTTCAAAGTCCTGGAGCACAGAGCCAAAACAACATCATTGTCCCAACACTTTTGGAGCTCACTGTATCTGTCCTGTACCTTCTGTTGTTATCAGCCACCTGGCCAGGATTGTTACAATGGTATAATTTACCCAAACAGTCAGCATGTTGTATTAAAGTAAGAAATAGGAACAAAAAACTAGCAAATGTTTGTTTGGACTTGAAATTCTCCTAAGAGAATCAAAAACATTTTTTTTAAATGCCTTCGAGATTATAGAATATTTAGATATTTAACAAGGCTAGGAAGTGATTTGATGTTAGCATTGTTGTATAGGACTGCAGGGTGTCATGTGGTAGTGAGAGCCTCTGGTCTACCCTAATACTACACATCTGGACTGTTCTAATTGGCTGGGATTTACTGAGAACACATGGAGGTGATGAGGAGGAGGAACAGAGGGGTCGTCATGTGGTCAACGAGGTTTGGTCATCATAACAGAACCTGGGTTGGTCAACATAACAGAACCTGGGTTGGTCATCATAACAGAACCAGGGTTGGTCATCATAACTGAACCTGGGTTGGTCATCATAACAGAACCTGGGTTGGTCATCATAACAGAACCTGGGTTGGTCATCATAACAGAACCAGGGTTGGTCATCATAACTGAACCTGGGTTGGTCATCATAACAGAACCAGGGTTGGTCATCATAACAGAACCAGGGTTGGTCATCATAACAGAACCAGGGTTGGTCATCATAACAGAACCAGGGTTGGTCATCATAACAGAATGGTTTAACCAGGATCGGTCATCATAACAGAACCTGGGTTGGTCATCATAACAGAATGGTAAACCAGGGTTGGTCATCATAACAGAACGGTCAACCTGGGTTGGTCATCATAACAGAACGGTTCAACCAGGGTTGGTCATCATAACAGAACGGTTTAACCAGGGTTGGTCATCATAACAGAACGGTCAACCTGGGTTGGTCATCATAACAGAATGGTCAACCAGGGTTGGTCATCATAACAGAATGGTAAACCAGGGTTGGTCATCATAACACGGTCAACCTGGGTTGGTCATCATAACAGAATGATAAAAGGGTTGGTCATCATAACAGAATGGTAAACCAGGGTTGGTCATCATAACAGAACGGTCAACCTGGGTTGGTCATCATAACAGAATGGTCAACCAGGGTTGGTCATCATAACAAAACGGTCAACCAGAGATGATCATCATAACAGAACCTGGGTTGGTCATCATAACAGAACCTGGGATGGTCATCATAACAGAACCAGGGTTGGTCATCATAACAGAACCAGGGTTGGTCATCATAACAGAACCAGGGTTGGTCATCATAACAGAACCTGGGTTGGTCATCATAACAGAACCAGGGTTGGTCATCATAACAGAACCTGGGTTGGTCATCATAACAGAACCTGGGTTGGTCATCATAACAGAACCAGGGTTGGTCATCATAACAGAACCTGGGTTGGTCATCATAACAGAATGTTTTAACCAGGATCGGTCATCATAACAGAACCTGGGTTGGTCATCATAACAGAATGATAAACCAGGGTTGGTCATCATAACAGAATGATAAACCAGGGTTGGTCATCATAACAGAATGGTAAACCAGGGTTGGTCATCATAACAGAACGGTCAACCTGGGTTGGTCATCATAACAGAATGGTCAACCAGGGTTGTCATCATAACAAAGGGTCAACCAGAGATGGACATCATAACAGAACCAGGGTTGGTTTAACAGAACCTGGGTTGGTCATCATAACAGAACCAGGGTTGGTCATCATAACAGAACCTGTTGGTCATCATAACAGAAACTGGGTTGGTCATTAACAGAACCAGTGTTGATCATCATAACAGAACCTGGGTTGGTCATCATAACAGAACCAGGATTGGTCATCATAACAGAACCTGGGTTGGTCATCATAACAGAATGATAAACCAGGGTTGGTCATCATAACAGAACGGTTTAACTAGTGTTGATCATCATAACAGAACCAGGGTTGGTCATCAGAACAGAACGGTAGCCTCGTGGCCCCCCCGGGGCGGCAAGGTAGCCTAGTGGTTAGAGCGTTGGACTAGTAACCGAAAAGTTGCAAGTTCGAATCCCCGAGCTGACAAGGTACAAATCTGTCGTTCTGCCCCTGAACAGGCAGTTAACCCACTGTTCCTAGGCCGTCATTGAAAATAAGAATTTGTTCTTAACTGACTTGCCTGGTTAAATAAAGGTAAAAAATAAAAAACCCAGGTGGTCATCATAACAGAACGGTTGAATCAGGGTTGGTCATCATAACAGAACCAGGAATGGTCATCATAACAGAACCAGGGTTGGTCATCATAACAGAACGGTCAACCAGGGTTGAAAAGGGGTTTAAAAAAAGGAAAGGGATACCTGGTCAGTTGTTCAACTGAATTCATTCAACTGAAATGTGTCTTCCACATTTAACCCCTCTGAGTGGTGTGGGGGGCTGCCTTACAATCAACATTCACGTCAACGGCGCCCGGGGAACAGTGGGTTAACTGACTTGCTCAGGGGAACAGTGGGTTTACTGCCTTGCTCAAGGGAACAGTGGGTTAACTGCTTTGTTCAGGGGAACAAGTGGGTGACCTGCCTTGCTCAGGCAAACAGTGCGTTAACTGCCTTGTTTAGGGGAACAGTGGGTTAACTGCCTTGTTCAGGAGAACAGTGGGTTAACTGCCTTGTTCAGGAGAACAGTGGGTTAACTGCCTTGCTCAGGGGCAGAACAGCTGATTTTTACCTTGTCAGCTTGGGGATTCAGCTTGGGGATACCATGTTGATCATGTTGTGATTATTCTAACAGAACCAGGGTTGAACAAGGGTTGGTGATATTGTAACCAGGGTTGGTGATGTTGTGACCAGGGTTGGTAATATTGTGACCAGGGCTGGTAATATTGTAAACAGGGTTGGTTATATTGTAACCACGGCTGGTGATATTGTGACCAGGGTTGGTGATATTGTAACTAGGGTTGGTAATATTGTGACCAGGGTTGGTGATATTGTGACCAGGGTTTGTGATATTGTGACCAGGGTTGGTAATATTGTGACCAGGGTTGGTAATATTGTGACCAGGGTTGGTGATATTGTGACCAGGGTTGGTGATATTGTGACCAGGGCTGGTGATATTGTAACCAGGGTTGGTGATATTGTAACCGGGGTTGGTAATATTGTGACCAGGGTTGGTGATATTGTGACCAGGGTTGGTAATATTGTAACCAGGGTTGGTGATATCGTGAAGAGGGTTGGTAATATTGTAACCAGGGTTGGTGATATTGTAACCAGGGTTGGTGATATCGTGAAGAGGGTTGGTAATATTGTAACCAGGGTTGGTGATATTGTAACCAGGGTTGGTGATATCGTGAAGAGGGTTGGTAATATTGTAACCAGGGTTGGTGATATTGTAACCAGGGTTGGTAATATTGTGACCAGGGTTGGTGATATTGTAACCGGGGCTGTTGATATTGTAACCAGGGTTGGTAATATTGTGACCAGGGCTGGTAATATTGTAACCAGGGTTGGTTATATGTAACCACGGCTGGTGATATTGTGACCAGGGTTGGTGATATTGTAACCAGGGACTCCCCCAAGAAAGAGGCTCCACCCCACCATACCCAATGGCCCACTTCCACCATACAACTCACCAAGCTACCGGGTGATATTGTGACCAGGGTTGGTAATATTGTAACCAGGGTTGGTGATATCGTGAAGAGGGTTGGTAATATTGTAACCAGGGTTGGTGATATTGTAACCAGAGTTGGTGCTATCTAACCTCCAAACGAGCTTCAATGCCATACAACACTCCTTCCGTGGCCTCCAACTGCTCTTAAACGCTAGTAAAACCAAATGCATGCTTTTCAACCGATCGCTGCCTGCACCCGCATGCCCGACTAGCATCACCACACTGGATGGTTCCGACCTTGAATATGTGGACACCTATAAGTACCTAGGTGTCTGGCTAGACTGCAAACTCTCCTTCCAGACTCATATCAAACATCTACAATCGAAAATCAAATCAAGAGTCGGCTTTCTATTCCGTAACAAAGCCTCCTTCACTCACGCTGCCAAGCTTACCCTAGTAAAACTGACTATCCTACCGATCCTCGACTTCGGCGATGTCATCTACAAAATTGCTTCCAACACTCTTCTCAGCAAACTGGATGCAGTTTATCACAGTGCCATCCGTTTTGTCACTAAAGCACCTTATACTACCCACCACTGCGACTTGTATGCTCTAGTCGGCTGGCCCTCGCTACATATTCGTCGCAAGACCCACTGGCTCCAGGTCGTCTACAAGGCCATGCTAGGTAAAGCTCCGCCTTATCTCAGTTCACTGGTCACGATGGCAACACCCATCCGTAGCACGCGCTCCAGCAGGTGTATCTCACTGATCATCCCTAAAGCCAACACCTCATTCGGCCGCCTTTCGTTCCAGTACTCTGCTGCCTGTGACTGGAACGAATTGCAAAAATCGCTGAAGTTGGAGACCTTTATCTCCCTCACCAACTTCAAACATCAGAGCAGCTGATGTCTGAGCAGCTAACCGATCGCTGCAGCTGTACATAATCTATTGGTAAATAGCCCACCCATTTTCACCTACCTCATCCCCACAGTTTTTATTTATTTACTTTTCTGCTCTTTTGCACACCAATATCTCTACCTGTACATGATCATTTATCAATCCAGTGTTAATCTGCAATATTGTAATTATTCGCCTACCTCCTCATGCCTTTTGCACACATTGTATATAGACTCCCCTTTTTTTTCCTACTGTGTTATTGACTTGTTAATTGTCTACTCCATGTGTAACTCTGTGTTGTCTGTTCACACTGCTATGCTTTATCTTGGCCAGGTCGCAGTTGTAAATGAGAACTTGTTCTCAACTAGCCTACCTGGTTAAATAAAGGTAAAAAAAATAAAAATAAAAATATTGTAACCAGGGTTGGTGATATTGTAACCGGGGCTGTTGATATTGTAACCAGGGTTGGTAATATTGTGACCAGGGCTGGTAATATTGTAACCAGGGTTGGTTATATGTAACCACGGCTGGTGATATTGTGACCAGGGTTGGTGATATTGTGACCAGGGTTGGTAATATTGTAACCAGGGTTGGTAATATTGTGACCAGGGTTGGTGATATTGTGACCAGGGTTGGTGATATTTTGACCAGGGTTTGTGATATTGTGACCAGGTTAGGTAATATTGTAACCAGGGTTGGTAATATTGTGACCAGGGTTGGTGATATTGTAACCAGGGTTGGTGATATTGTGACCAGGGTTGGTAATATTGTGACCAGGGTTGGAAATATTGTGACCAGGGTTTGTGATATTGTGACCAGGGTTGGTAATATTGTGACCAGGATTGGTAATATTGTAACCAGGGTTGGTAATATTGTGACCAGGGTTGGTGATATTATAACCAGGGTTGGTAATATTGTAACCAGGGTTGGTAATATTGTGACCAGGGTTGGTGATATTGTGACCAGGGTTGGTAATATTGTGACCAGGGTTGGTAATATTGTAACCAGGGTTGGTAATATTGTGACCAGGGTTGGTGATATTGTGACCAGGGTTGGTAATATTGTAACTAGGGTTGGAAATATTGTGACCAGGGTTGGTGATATTGTGACCAGGGTTGGTGATATTTTGACCAGGGTTTGTGATATTGTGACCAGGTTAGGTAATATTGTAACCAGGGTTGGTAATATTGTGACCAGGGTTGGTAATATTGTGACCAGGGTTGGTGATATTGTGACCAGGGTTGGTAATATTGTAACTAGGGTTGGAAATATTGTGACCAGGGCTGGTAATATTGTAACCAGGGTTGGTTATATGTAACCACGGCTGGTGATATTGTGACCAGGGATGGTGTTTTTGTGACCAGGTTTGGTAATATTGTAACCAGGGTTGGTAATATTGTAACTAGGGTTGGAAATATTGTGACCAGGGTTTGTGATATTGTGACCAGGGTTGGTAATATTGTGACCAGGATTGGTAATATTGTAACCAGGGTTGGTAATATTGTAACCAGGGTTGGTAATATTGTGACCAGTGCTGGTGATATTGTAACCAGGGTTGGTGATATTGTAACCGGGGCTGTTGATATTGTAACCAGGGTTGGTAATATTGTGACCAGGGTTGGTGATATTGTTAACAGGGTTGGTAATATTGTGACCTGGGCTGGTGATATTGTAACCAGGGTTGGTGATATTGTGGTAGTTGTTGTCATTATGGTAGTTGTAGTCCGGCAGACCTTCAGCCAGTGGAGGAGTAGGGAGTGTCATTATGGTAGTTGTAGTCCGGCAGACCTTCAGCCAGTGGAGGAGTAGGGAGTGTCATTATGGTAGTTGTAGTCCGGCAGACCTTCAGCCAGTGGAGGAGTAGGGAGTGTCATTATGGTAGTTGTAGTCCGGCAGACCTTCAGCCAGTGGAGGAGTAGGGAGTGTCATTATGGTAGTTGTAGTCCGGCAGACCTTCAGCCAGTGGAGGAGTAGGGAGTGTCATTATGGTAGTTGTAGTCCGGCAGACCTTCAGCCATTGGAGGAGTAGGGAGTGTCATTATGGTAGTTGTAGTCCGGCAGACCTTCAGCCAGTGGAGCAGTAGGGAGTGTCATTATGGTAGTTGTAGTCCGGGCAGACCTTCAGCCAGTGGAGCAGTAGGGAGTGTCATTATGGTAGTTGTAGTCCGGCAGACCTTCAGCCAGTGGAGGAGTAGGGAGTGTCATTATGGTAGTTGTAGTCCGGCAGACCTTCAGCCAGTGGAGGAGTAGGGAGTGTCATTATGGTAGTTGTAGTCAGGCAGACCTTCAGCCAGTGGAGGAGTAGGGAGTGTCATTATGGTAGTTGTAGTCCGGCAGACCTTCAGCCAGTGGAGCAGTAGGGAGTGTCATTATGGTAGTTGTAGTCCGGCAGATCTTCAGCCAGTGGAGGAGTAGGGAGTGTCATTATGGTAGTTGTAGTCAGGCAGACCTTCAGCCAGTGGAGGAGTAGGGAGTGTCATTATGGTAGTTGTAGTCCGGCAGACCTTCAGCCAGTGGAGGAGTAGGGAGTGTCATTATGGTAGTTGTAGTCAGGCAGACCTTCAGCCAGTGGAGCAGTAGGGAGTGTCATTATGGTAGTTGTAGTCCGGCAGACCTTCAGCCAGTGGAGCAGTAGGGAGTGTCATTATGGTAGTTGTAGTCCGGCAGATCTTCAGCCAGTGGAGCAGTAGGGAGTGTCATTATGGTAGTTGTAGTCCGGGCAGACCTTCAGCCAGTGGAGGAGTAGGGAGTTTCATTATGGTAGTTGTAGTCCGGCAGACCTTCAGTCAGTGGAGGAGTAGGGAGTGTCATTATGGTAGTTGTAGTCAGGCAGACCTTCAGTCAGTGGTGCAGTAGGGAGTGTCATTATGGTAGTTGTAGTCCGGCAGACCTTCAGCCAGTGGAGCAGTAGGGAGTGTCACTATGGTAGTTGTAGTCCGGGCAGACCTTCAGCCAGTGGAGGAGTACGGAGTTTCATTATGGTAGGTGTAGTCCGGCAGACCTTCAGCCAGTGGAGGAGTAGGGTGTGTCACTATGGTAGTTGTAGTCCGGGCAGACTTTCTGCACCAGTTTGTAGTCCACACTGTAGAAGGCGATGTAGATGCAGATGACTTTAAAGGGCTTAGAGCAGAGCCAGGAGACGTGGCTCTGTGTCTGTTCCTGGTAACACACCTTGGAGGAGTCGAAGCTGCACAGAGCCGTCTTCTTGTTGCGGTCCGTCTTCTCATACTCGATACGACAGTTGAAAGCTTTAGAGTCTTTTGTCTCCAGTGTGGACTGCTGAGCTATCTCAAACTCCACCACTTTAGACGGCGGCACCAGACTCACCGACACGTTCCCCAGGCCGGTGGAGTTATGGCGGAAGTAGACACTGAACGTTCCGTTACCGTGGTCCACGATCTTCCCGGTGATCAGCAGGTTAAGCTTGACAGTCTTAATGTTGGAGTGGAAGTCTCCCCAGCCAAACATCTTCTTGAACTTGCCTGTCTTGACGATGGGTCGTCGCTTGGCTCTGACCTGGCTGGCCTGAACATCTGTCTGGTTGGATAACCAATCCCAGAAGTCCTCCATGTTGTCTAGGTATGTCATGTCCCTGATGGGGTTATGTTTAAGGCTGGGGGGCCCGACAGCTCCAGGAACCCCCCTAGCGAACAGCCTCAGGGGGTTGAGGACTCTGGGACTGGCACCGGCTCCACTGGGGGAGAACTTCTCCTCATGGTCCCCCTGCTCCCACTCTATCAGCTCTGTCTCTGGGAACTGCAGCTGGACCTTCCTGCACCACACCTACAGAGGAAACACAGAGAGATACAGGAAGTTAAAGGACATGAACTACACAATGTACTATATACCACAACTGTAATATTCAAACAGCAGAGCGACTGGATGATTAAAATAATATAATACACATTAAAGCCATATTCTGTAATTTATTCACTTTTTAAAAAATAGCGACGCTATCTGCATAAACCGAAAGGTTATAATTATGTGGATGTTTGTCTATTGTTCCACTACTATTCCACTTTATGACCTACTATATCACCACAATATCCACTATAATATGTCCTCCTATACATGCATGGATTTGAAGTGTTCAGCTGTAATTATTTGTCCTAATCTAGACATAACACTCTACTCAGCAGTGATCCTCTCTACCTCACAGCCTCTGCTTCAGGAGTGGTTCCTGGTCCAGTCTAGATACATTTCAATCATAATACATGGTAATAAGCTGTTAGGTGTTAGCAGTAATTAGCTAGCAGGGACCGGAGGCCTGGACTCACTGGCTGGTTGCACCAGATGTGAAGCTTTAAAAAAGGCTGTTTCACATCTAACACAAGCTCTACTATATTTCCACCTCATTATAACTTCAGCAGTAAGCTTAATTGAAGCATATGTGTTCACAGCGAACAAACTAGACACGTTGTCTATGACCATTACACAGTGTTAGAACGTTGTCTGGTTATCTTTCAGAAAATAAATGTGTACAATGATATTGTACAGCGTTTAATATAATATACAGCAGCAGGAGAATGTTTATCGTTTGTCTCTTTTTATTGAACATACTGTACTCTAACTTGAGAGTAAACTAAATGTATTCCTCATGTTCAGTGAGATGCTCAGGTGGATTGGACAAGATTGGCATCATGGAAATGAGAGAAACATCTAAGGCTGATGAACAACTTGGGAAATTGCTGTGACAACAAGGAGGATAGCAAATATAGAGAGACATGTGAACTCCCTCTCCTCTCTCTCTCCCTTCTTTCTCTCCCTCTCTCTTTCCCTCCCCCTTCTTTCTCTCCCTCTCTTTCTCCCCCTTCTTTCTATCCCTCCTTCTCCCTCTCTCTCCCTCTCCTCTCTCTCTGCCTCTTTCTCCCTCTCCATTCTCTCTCTCCCTCTCCTCTCTTTCTCTCCCCCTCTCTCTCTCTCTCCCTCCTCTCTCTTTCTCCCTCTCCATTCTCTCTCCCTCTCTTTCTCCCCCTTCTCTCTCTCCCTCTCCTCTCTTTCTCCCCCTTCTCTCTCTCTCCCTTCTCTTGGCGATGTATGAGACACAACATGCTGCTGTATAATGTGTTGGTGAAGCTGTAAAGCCCTGAACAGTCACGTGGAAAGAAGAGGCAATCATTTAGACTTCAAAACTGAGAAAGAAAAAAACCTGCCAGGCAAGGTCTGATGAAGGAGAAACACAAAAGCTTCTTAATTAAGATTGGTTAATCGGAGCTGCTATGCTGATTGGTTAAGCGGAGGAAGCCGCTATGCTCCAGGCATTCCAGGGCGACGTGGCTTAAAACAGACACTATTATCGTAATAAGCCCCGATTTATGAAGTTGAAAACACAAGACCTCATTCCAAGTGTTCAAAGCTCAGAGATTCACTGCCAGGGTTGGGATGTGCCTGTGGAAGAGACCATGAAAACACAAGACCTCATTCCAAGTGTTCAAAGCTCAGAGATGAACTGACAGGGTTGGGATGTGCCTGTGGAAGAGACCATGGAAATGTGACTGACTTTCTTCTCACTGTTCTCTTTATATGTTCCTATAAGTACCTAATGTCACACAACCTATACCACACAACATATACCACGCCATCTTATCACACAACCTGTACCATGCCATCTTATCACACAAACAATACCACACAACCTGTACCACGCCATCTTATAACACACAACCTGTACCACGCCATCTTATCACAGAACCTATACCACACAACCTGTACCATGCCATCTTATCACACAACCTATACCACACAACCTGTACCACGCCATCTTATCACACAACCTATACCACACAACCTGTACCACGCCATCTAATCACACAACCTATACCACACAACCAGTACTACGCCATCTTATCACACAACCTATACCACACAACCTATATCACGCCATCTTATCACACAACCTATACCACACAACCTGTACTACGCCATCTTACAACACAACCTATACCACACAACCTATACCACACAACCTGTACCACACAATCTTATCACACAACCTGTACCACACAACCTGTACCACGCCATCTTATCACACAACCTATACCACACAACCTGTTCCACGCCATCTAATCACACAACCTGTACCACCCATCTTATCACACAACCTAGTACCACACAACCTGTACCACACCATCTTATCACACAACCTATACCACACAACCTGTACCACGCCATCTAATCACACAACCTATACCACACAACCAGTACCACGCCATCTTATCACACAACCTATACCACACAACCTATACCACACGCCATCTTATCACACAACCTATACCACACAACCTATATCACGCCATCTTATCACACAACCTATACCACACAACCTGTACCACGCCATCTTACAACACAACCTATACCACACAACCTATACCACACAACCTATACCACACAACCTGTACCACGCCATCTTATCACACAACCTATACCACACAACATATACCACGCCATCTTATCACACAACCTGTTCCACGCCATCTTATCACACAACCTATACCACACAACCTGTACCACACAATCTTATCACACAAACTATTCCACACAACCTGTACCACGCCATCTTATCACACAACCTATACCACACAACCTGTACCACACAATCTTATCACACAAACTATACCACACAACCTGTACCACGCCATCTTATCACACAACCTGTACCACGCCATCTTACAACACAACCTATACCACACAACATATACCACGCCATCTTATCACACAACCTGTACCATGCCATCTTATCACACAAACAATACCACACAACCTGTACCACGCCATCTTATAACACAACCTATAACACACAACCTGTACCACGCCATCTTATCACAGAACCTATACCACACAACCTGTACCACGCCATCTTATCACACAACCTATACCACACAACCTGTACCACGCCATCTATATCACACAACCTATACGCCATCTTACACAACCAGTACCTGTACCACGCCATCTTATCACACAACCTATACCACACAACCTATATCACGCCATCTTATCACACAACCTATACCACACAACCTGTACTACGCCATCTTACAACACAACCTATACCACACAACCTATACCACACAACCTGTACCACGCCATCTTACAACACAACCTATACCACACAACCTATACCACACAACCTGTACCACACAATCTTATCACACTGTACCACACAACCTGTATCACCACACACAACCTGTACCACGCCATCTTATCACACAACCTATACCACACAACCTGTTCACACAACTGCCATCTTATCACACAACCTATACCACACAACCTGTACCACGCCATCTTATCACACAACCTATACCACACAACCTGTACCACGCCATCTTATCACACAACCTATACCACACAACCTGTACCACGCCATCTTATCACACAACCTATACCACGCCATCTAATCACACAACCTATACCACACAAACAGTACTACGCCATCTTATCACACAACCTATACCACACAACCTATATCACGCCATCTTATCACACAACCTATACCACACAACCTGTACTACGCCATCTTACAACACAACCTATATCACGCCATCTTATCACACAACCTATACCACACAACCTGTACTACGCCATCTTACAACACAACCTATATCACGCCATCTTATCACACAACTATACCAACCTACAACCTGTATCCACACAACCTGTACCACACAATCTTATCACACAACCTGTACCACACAACCTGTACCACACCATCTTATCACACAACCTATACCACACAACCTGTTCCACGCCATCTTATCACACAACCTATATCACACAACCTATACCACACAACCTGTACCACACCATCTTATCACACAACCTATATCACACAACCTGTCCACGCCATCTTATCGCCATCTTATCACACAACCTGTACCACACAACCTATACCAAACAACCTGTACCACGCCATCTTATCACACAACCTATACCACACAACCTGTTCCACGCCATCTTATCACACAACCTATACCACACAACTTGTTCCACGCCATCTTATCACACAACCTACAACCACACAACCTGTACCACGCCATCTTATCACACAACCTATACCACACAATCTTACAACACAACCTATACCACACAACATATACCACGCCATCTTATCACACAACCTGTACCATGCCATCTTATCACACAAACAATACCACACAACCTGTACCACGCCATCTTATAACACAACCTATAACACACAACCTGTACCACGCCATCTTATCACAGAACCTATACCACACAACCTGTACCATGCCATCTTATCACACAACCTATACCACACAACCTGTACCACGCCATCTTATCACACAACCTATACCACACAACCTGTACCACGCCATCTAATCACACAACCTATACCACACAACCAGTACTACGCCATCTTATCACACAACCTATACCACACAACCTATACCACGCCATCTTATCACACAACCTGTACTACGCCATCTTACAACACAACCTATACCACACAACCAATACCACACAACCTCTACCACGCCATCTTACAACACAACCTATACCACACAACCTATACCACACAACCTGTACCACACAATCTTATCACACAACCTGTACCACACAACCTGTACCACGCCATCTTATCACACAACCTATACCACACAACCTGTTCCACGCCATCTAATCACACAACCTATACCACACAACCTGTACCACACAATCTTATCACACAACCTGTACCACACAATCTGCACCATCCCACCTTATCACACAACCTATACCACACAACCTGTACCACGCCATCTTATCACACAACCTATACCACACAACCTGTACCACGCCATCTAATCACACAACCTATACCACACAAACAGTACTACGCCATCTTATCACACAACCTATACCACACAACCTATATCACGCCATCTTATCACACAACCTATACCACACAACCTGTACTACGCCATCTTACAACACAACCTATACCACACAACCTATACCACACATCTTACAACACAACCTATACACACACAACCTATACCACACAACCTGTACCACACAATCTTATCACACAACCTGTACCACACAACCTGTACCACACCATCTTATCACACAACCTATACCACACAACCTGTTCCACGCCATCTTATCACACAACCTATATCACACAACCTATACCACACAACCTGTACCACGCCATCTTATCACACAACCTATACCACACAACCTGTTCCACGCCATCTTATCACACAACCTATACCACACAACCTGTACAACGCCATCTTATCACACAACCTATATCACACAACCTATACCAAACAACCTGTACCACGCCATCTTATCACACAACCTATACCACACAACCTGTTCCACGCCATCTTATCACACAACCTATACCACACAACTTGTTCCACGCCATCTTATCACACAACCTACACACACAACTTGTACCACGCCATCTTATCACACAACCTGTACCACACAACCTGTACCACGCCATCTTATCACACAACCTATCCACACAACCTGTACCACGCCATCTTATCACACATCTTATCACACAACCTGTTCCACGCCATCTTATCACACAACCTATACCACACAACCTGTACCACGCCATCTTATCACACAACCTATACCACACAACTTGTACACCACACAACCTATACCACACAACCTGTACCACGCCATCTTATCACACAACCTATTCCACACAACATATACCACGCCATCTTATCACACAACCACAACCTGTATCCACAACCATCTTATCACACAACCTATACCACACAACCTGTACCACACAATCTTATCACACAACCTATACCACACAACCTGTACCACGCCATCTTATCACACAACCTGTATCACACAACGCCATCTTATCACACATCTTACACACAACCTATACCACACAACATATACCACGCCATCTTATCACACAACCTGTACCATGCCATCTTATCACACAAACAATACCACACAACCTGTACCACGCCATCTTATCACAGAACCTATACCACACAACCTGTACCATGCCATCTTATCACACAACCTATACCACACAACCTGTACCACGCCATCTTATCACACAACCTATACCACACAACCTGTACCACGCCATCTTATCACACAACCTATACCACACAACCATCTTATCACACAACCTATACCACGCCATCTTATCACACAACCTATACCACACAACCTATACCACGCCATCTTATCACACAACCTATACCACACACCTGTACTAACCTGTACACAACCGCCATCTTATCACACAACCTATACCACACAACCAATACCATCTTACAACCTGTACCACCATCTTACAACACAACCTATACCACACAACCTATACCACACAACCTGTACCACACAATCTTATCACACAACCTGTACCACACAACCTGTACCACGCCATCTTATCACACAACCTATACCACACAACCTGTTCCACGCCATCTAATCACACAACCTATACCACACAACCTGTACCACACAATCTTATCACACAACCTGTACCACACAATCTGCACCATCCCACCTTATCACACAACCTATACCACACAACCTGTACCACGCCATCTTATCACACAACCTATATCACACAACCTATACCACGCCATCTTATCACACAACCACACAACCAAGTACCACGCCATCTTATCACACAACCTATACCACACAACCTGTACCACGCCATCTTATCACACAACCTATACCACACAACCTGTACTACGCCATCTTACAACACAACCTATATCACGCCATCTTATCACACAACCTATACCACACAACCTATACCACACAACCTGTACCACGCCATCTTACAACACAACCTATACCACACAACCTATACCACACAACCTGTACCACACAATCTTATCACACAACCTGTACCACACAACCTGTACCACACCATCTTATCACACAACCTATACCACACAACCTGTTCCACGCCATCTTATCACACAACCTATATCACACAACCTATACCACACAACCTGTACCACACCATCTTATCACACAACCTATATCACACACAACCTGTACACGCCATCTTATCACACAACCTATACCACACAACCTATACCACGCCATCTTATCACACAACCTGTACCACACAACCTGTTCCACGCCATCTTATCACACAACCTATACCACACAACCTGTTCCACGCCATCTTATCACACAACCTACGCCATCTTATCACACAACCTATACCACACAACCTTCCACGCCATCTTATCACACAAACTATACCACACAACCTGTACCACGCCATCTTATCACACAACCTGTACCACGCCATCTTACAACACAACCTATACCACACAACATATACCACGCCATCTTATCACACAACCTGTACCATGCCATCTTATCACACAAACAATACCACACAACCTGTACCACGCCATCTTATCACACAACCTTATAACACAACCTATAACACACAACCTGTACCACGCCATCTTATCACAGAACCTATACCACACAACCTGTACCATGCCATCTTATCACACAACCTATACCACACAACCTGTACCACGCCATCTTATCACACAACCTATACCACACAACCTGTACCACGCCATCTAATCACACAACCTATACCACACAACCAGTACTACGCCATCTTATCACACAACACAACCTATACCACACAACCTATACCACACAACCTGTACTTATCTTACAACACAACCTATACCACACAACCAATACCACACAACCTTACCACACAACCATCTTACAACACAACCTATACCACACAACCTATACCACACAACCTGTACCACACAATCTTATCACACAACCTATACCACACAACCTGTACCACGCCATCTTATCACACAACCTACCACGCCATCTTATCACACATACCACACAACCTGTACCACGCCATCTAATCACACAACCTATACCACACAACCTGTACCACAATCTTATCACACAACCTGTACCACACAATCTGTACCACGCCATCTTATCACCACCTTATCACACAACCTATACCACACAACCTGTACCATGCCATCTTATCACACAACCTATACCACACAACCTGTACCACGCCATCTAATCACACAACCTATACCACACAACCTGTACCACGCCATCTTATCACACAACCTATACCACACAACCTGTACCACGCCATCTTACAACACAACCTATACCACACAACCTATACCACACAACCTGTACCACACAATCTTATCACACAACCTGTACCACACAACCTGTACCACACCATCTTATCACACAACCTATACCACACAACCTGTTCCACGCCATCTTATCACACAACCTATATCACACAACCTATACCACACAACCTGTACCACGCCATCTTATCACACAACCTATACTACACAACCTGTTCCACGCCATCTTATCACACAACCTATATCACACAACCTGTACAACGCCATCTTATCACACAACCTGTACCACACAACCTATACCAAACAACCTGTACCACGCCATCTTATCACACAACCTATACCACACAACCTGTTCCACGCCATCTTATCACACAACCTATACCACACAACTTGTTCCACGCCATCTTATCACACAACCTACACGACACAACTTGTACCACGCCATCTTATCACACAACCTGTACCACGCAACCTGTACCACGCCATCTTATCACACAACCTATTCCACACAACATATACCACGCCATCTTATCACACAACCTGTTCCACGCCATCTTATCACACAACCTATACCACACAACCTGTACCACACAATCTTATCACACAAACTATACCACACAACCTGTACCACGCCATCTTATCACACAACCTGTACCACGCCATCTTACAACACAACCTATACCACACTACCTGTACCACACAATCTTATCACACAACCTATACCACACAACCTGTACCACGCCATCTTATCACACAAATTATACCACACAACCTGTACCACGCCATCTTATCACACAAACTATACCACACAACCTGTACCACGCCATCTTATCACACAACCTATACCACACAACCTTTACCACGCCATCTTATCACACAAAGTATACCACACAACCAGTACCACGCCATCTTATCACACAACCTGTACCACGCTATCTTATCACACAACCTATACCACGCCATCTTACAACACAAAATATACAACAAGACCTATACCACGCAACCTGTACCACACTGTCTTATCACACAACCTATACCACACAACCTGTACCACGCCAACTTATCACACAACCGATATCACACAACCTGTACCACGCCATCTTACCACACAACATATATCACACAACCTGTACCACGCCATCTTATCACACAACCGATATCACACAACCTGTACCACACCATCTAATCACAACACCTATACCACGCCATCTTATCACACAACCTATACCACACAACCTGTACCACGCCAACTTATCACACAACCTATATCACACAACCTGTACCACGCCATCTTATCACACAACCTATACCACACAACACTTATCACACAACCTGTACCACACACGCCATCTTATCACACAACCTATACCACACAACCTGTTCCACGCCATCTTATCACACAACCTATACCACACAACCTATACCACACAACCTGTACCACACCATCTTATCACAAAACCTGCACCATACAACCTATACCACACAACCTGTACCACGCCATCTTATCACACAACCTATACCACACAACCTATACCACGCCATCTTATCACACAACCTATATCACACAACCTGTACCACGACATCTTACAACACAACCTATAGCACACAACCTGTACCACGCCATCTTACAACACAACCTATACCACACAACCTATACCACACAACCTGTACCACACAACCTTACCATCACACTTAACACAATATACCACACAACCTGTACCACGCCATCTTATCATACAACCTATACCACACAACCTGTACCACGCCATCTTATCACACAACCTATACCACACAACTTGTTCCACGCCATCTTATCACACAATACACCACACAACTTGTACCACGCCATCTTATCACACAACCTGTACCACGCAACCTGTACCACGCCATCTTATCACACAACCTATTCCACACAACATATACCACGCCATCTTATCACACAACCTGTTACCACGCCATCTTATCACACAACCTATACCACACAACCTGTACCACACAATCTTATCACACAACCTATACCACACAACCTGTACCACGCCATCTTATCACACAACCTATACCACACAACCTGTACCACGCCATCTTATCACACAACCTATACCACACAACCTGTACCACGCCATCTTATCACACAACCTATACAACAAGACCAACTATACCACACAACCTGTACCACACCATCTTATCACACAACCTATACCACACAACCTGTACCACGCCAATCTTATCACACAACCGATATCACACAACCTGTACCACGCCATCTTATCACACAACCTCACACAATATCACACAACCTGTACCACATCATCTTATCACACAACCTGTACCACACAACCTGTTCCACGCCATCTTATCACACAACCTATACCACACAACCTGTACCACGCCATCTTATCACACAAACCATGCCATCTTATCACACAACCTAAACCACAACCATCTTACAACACAACCTATACCACACAACCTATACCACACAACCTACCACGCCATCTTATCACACAACCACGCCATCTTATCACACAACCTATACCACACAACCTGTACCACGCCATCTTATCACACAACCTATACCACACAACCTGTACCACGCCATCATCTTATCACACAACCTATATCACACAACCTGTACCACGCCATCTTATCACACAACCTATACCACACAACCTGTTCCACGCCATCTTATCACACAACCTACACCACACAACATGTACCACGCCATCTTATCACACAACCTGTACCACGCCATCTTATCACACAACCTATACCACACATACCACACAACCTGTACCACACAATCTTATCACACAACCTATACCACACAACCTGTACCACGCCATCTTATCACACAACCTATACCACACAACCTGTACCACACCATCTTATCACACAACCTATACCACACAACCTGTACCACGCCATCTTATCACACAACCTATACCACACAACCTGTACCATGCCATCTTACCACACAACCTGTACCACGCCATCTTATCACACAACCTATACCACACAACCTGTACCACGCCATCTTATCACACAACCTATATCACACAACCTGTACCACGCCCTTATCACACAACCGATATCACACAACCTGTACCACACCATCTTATCACACAACCTATACCACACAACCTGCACCACACAATCTTATCACACAACCTATACCACACAACCTGTACCACGCCATCATCTTATCACACAACCTATATCACAACCTATACCAACCTGTACCACCATCTTATCACACAACCTATATCACACAACCTATACCACACAACCTGTACCACGCCATCTTATCACACAACCTATACCACACAACCTATACCACGCCATCTTACAACACAACCTATACCACTGCCAACCTATCACACACAACCACACAACCACGCCATCTTATCACACAACCTATACCACACAACCTGTACCACGCCATCTTATCACACAACCTATACCACACAACCTGTACCACGCCATCTTATCACACAACCTATACCACACAACCTATACCACGCCATCTTATCACACAACCTGTTCCAACCTGTACCACGCCATCTTATCACACAACCTATACCACACAACCTGTACCACACAATCTTATCACACAACCTATACCACACAACCTGTACCACACCATCTTATCACACAACCTATACCACACAACCTGTACCACGCCAATCTTATACCACACACAACCGACACAACCTATCACACAACCTGTACCACGCCATCTTATCACACAAACCTATATCACACAACCTGTACCACAACCTGTACCACGCCATCTTATCACACAACCTGTACCACACACCTGTTCCACGCCATCTTCATCACACAACCTATATTACACAACCTGTACCACGCCATCTTATCACACAACCTATACCATGCCATCTTATCACACAACCTAAACGACGCCATCTTACAACACAACCTATACCACACAACCTATACCACACAACCTGTACCACGCCATCTTATCACACAACCTATACCACACAACGTGTTCCGCACCATCTTATCACACAACCTATACCACACAACCTGTTCCCACGCCATCTTATCACACAACCTATATCACACAACCTGTACCACGCCATCTTATCACACAACCTGTACCACACAACCTGTTCCACGCCATCTTAACACAAACCTACACGACACAACTTGTACCACGCCATCTTATCACACAACCAGTACCACGCCATCTTATCACACAACCTATACCACACAACCTGTACCACACAATCTTATCACACAACCTATACCACACAACCTGTACCACGCCATCTTATCACACAACCTATACCACACAACCTGTACCACACAATCTTATCACACAACCTATTCCACACAACCTGTACCACGCCATCTTATCACACAACCTATACCACACAACCTGTACCATGCCATCTTATCACACAACCTGTACCACGCCAACTTATCACACAACCGATATCACACAACCTGTACCACGCCATCTTATCACACAACATATATCACACAACCTGTACCACGCCATCTTATCACACAACCTATATCACTCAACCTGTACCACACCATCTTATCACACAACCTATACCACACAACCTGCACCACACCATCTTATCACAGAACCTATACCACACATCCTGTACCACGCCATCTTACAACACAACCTATACCACACAACCTATACCACGCCATCTTATCACACAAATACCACACAACCTATACCACACAACCTGTACCACGCCATCTTACAACACAACCTATACCACACAACCATCTTACAACACAACCTATACCACACAACAACCTATACCACACAACCTGTTCCACGCCATCTTATCACACAACCTACACGACACAACCTGTACCACGCCATCTTATCACACAAACTATTCCACACAACCTGTACCACGCCATCTTATCACACAACCTGTTCCACGCATCATCCTATCACACAACCTACACGCCATCTTATCACACAACTTGTACCACGCCATCTTATCACACAACCTGTTCCACGCCATCTTATCACACAATACACACAACCTGTACCACGCCATCTTATCACACAACCTGTACCACAACCTGTACCACGCCATCTTATCACACAACCTCACACAATTCCACACAACATATACCACGCCATCTTATCACACAACCTGTTCCACGCCATCTTATCACACAACCTATACCACACAACCTGTACCACACAATCTTATCACACAACACACACAACCTGTACCACACCATCTTATCACACAACCTATACCACACAACCTGTACCACGCCATCTTATCACACAACCTATACCACACAACTACACGCAACACTGTACCACGCCATCTTACAACACAACCTATACAACAAGACCTATACCACGCAACCTGTACCACACAGTCTTATCACACAACCTATACCACACAACCTGTACCACGCCAATTTATCACACAACCGATATCACACAACCTGTACCACGCCATCTTATCACACAACCTATATCACACAACCTGTACCACATCATCTTATCACACAACCTGTACCACACAACCTGTTCCACGCCATCTTATCACACAACCTATACCACACAACCTGTTCCACGCCATCTTATCACACAACCTGTACCATGCCATCTTATCACACAACCTGTACCACACCATCTTACACACAACCTATACCACACAACCTGTATCACACAACCTGTACCACGCCATCTTATATCAACACACAACCTGTACCACGCCTATATCACACAACCTGTACCACGCCATCTTATCACACAACCTATACCACACAACCTGTTCCACACCATCTTATCACACAACCTATATCACACAACCTGTACCACGCCATCTTATCACACAACCTGTACCTGTACCACGCCATCTTATCACACAACCTGTACCACACAACCTGTTCCACGCCATCTTATCACACAACCTACACACACAACTTGTACCACGCCATCTTATCACACAACCACACAACCTGTACCACGCCATCTTATCACACAACCTATACCACACAACCTGTACCACACAATCTTATCACACAACCTATACCACACAACCTGTACCACGCCATCTTATCACACAACCTATACCACACAACCTGTACCACACCATCTTATCACACAACCTATACCACACAACCTGTACCACGCCATCTTATCACACAACCGATATCACACAACCTGTACCACGCCATCTTATCACACAACCTATATCACACAACCTGTACCACGCCAACTTATCACACAACCGATATCACACAACCTGTACCACACCATCTTATCTCACAACCTATACCACACAACCTATACCACACAATCTTATCACAGAACCTATACCACACATCCTGTACCACGCCATCTTATCACACAACCTATACCACACAACCTGTACTACGCCATCTTACAACACAACCTATACCACACAACCTATACCACACAACCTGTACCACGCCATCTTACAACACAACCTATACCACACAACCTATACCACGCCATCTTACAACACAACCTATACCACACAACCTATACCACACAACCTGTTCCACGCCATCTTATCACACAACCTACATCACACAACTTGTACCACGCCATCTTATCACACAAACTATTCCACACAACCTATACCACGCCATCTTATCACACAACCTTATCACACAACCTGTTCCACGCCATCTTATCACACAACCTACACGACACAACCTGTACCACGCCATCTTATCACACAACCTGTTCCACGCCATCTTATCACACAACCTATACCACACAACCTGTACCACGCCATCTTATCACACAACCTATCACCACACAACCTGTACCACGCCATCTTATCACACAAACTATACCACACAACCTGTACCACGCCATCTTATCACACAACCTATACCACACAACCTGTACCACACAATCTTATCACACAACCTATACCCCACAAACTGTACCACGCCATCTTATCACACAACCTATACCACACAACCTGTACCACGCCATCTTACAACACAACCTATACAACAACCAAGACCTATACCACACACAACCTGTACCACACAATCTTATCACACAACCTCATACAACCCACATCAACCTGTACCACGCCAATTTATCACACAACCGATATCATACAACCTGTACCATGCCATCTTATCACACAACCTATATCACACAACCTGTACCACATCATCTTATCACACAACCTGTACCACACAACCTGTTCCACGCCATCTTATCACACAACCGATATCACACAACCTGTACCACACCATCTAATCACACAACCTATACCACGCCATCTTATCACACAACCTATTCCACACAACCTGTACCACGCCAACTTATCACACAACCGATATCACACAACCTGTTCCACGCCATCTTATCACACAACCTGTAACACACCATCTTATCACACAACCTATACCACACAACCTGTACCACGCCATCTTATCACACAAACTATACCACACAACCTGTACCACGCCATCTTATCACACAACCTATACCACACAACCTGTACCACGACATCTTATCACACAACCTATACCACACAACGTGTTCCGCACCATCTTATCACACAACCTATATCACACAACCTGTACCACGCCATCTTATCACACAACCTATACCACACAACCTGTACCACGCCATCTTATCACACAACCTACACACACCTGTACCACGCCATCTTATCACACAACCTGTACCACGCCATCTTATCACACAACCTATACCACACAACCTGTACCACACCATCTTATCACACAACCTATACCACACAACCTGTACCACGCCATCTTATCACACAACCTATACCACACAACCTGTACCACGCCATCTTATCACACAACCTATACCACACAACCTGTACCACGCCATCTTACAACACAACCTATATCACACAAGACCATACTATACCACGCAACCTGTACCACACAGTCTTATCACACAACCTATACCACACAACCTGTACCACGCCAATCTTATCACACAACCTGATATCACACAACCTGTACCACGCCATCTTATCACACAACCTATACCACACAACCTGTACCACCATCTTATCACACAACCTGTACCACAACCTGTTCCACGCCATCTTATCACACAACCTGTATCACACAACCTGTACCACGCCATCTTTATCACACAACCTGTACCACCACACCAACCTAATCACACAACCTATACCACACCATCTTATCACACAACCTATACCACACAACCTGTACCACGCCAACTTATCACACAACCGATATCACACAACCTGTACCACGCCATCTTATCACACAACCTGTACCACACAACCTGTTCCACGCCATCTTATCACACAACCTATATCACACAACCTGTACCACGCCATCTTATCACACAACCTATATCACACAACCTGTTCCACGCCATCTTATCACACAACCTGTACCACCTGCCATCTTATCACACAACCTATACCACACAACCTTACCACACAATCTTACCACACAACCTATACCACACAACCTGTACCACGCCATCTTATCACACAACCTATATCACACAACCTGTACCACACCATCTTATCACACAACCTATACCACACAACCTGTACACACGCCATCTTATCACACAACCTATACCACACAACCTGTACCACGCCATCTTATCACACACAACCTATACCACACAACCTGTACCACGCCATCTTACAACACAACCTATACCACACCAACCTATACCACACAACCTGTACCACGCCATCTTATCACACAACCTATACCACGCAACCTGTACCACACATCTTATCACACAACCTATACCACACAACCTGTTCCACGCCATCTTATCACACAACCTATATCACACAACCTGTACCACGCCATCTTATCACACAACCTGTCCACACAACCACCTTATCACCAACGCCATCTTATCACACACTCCTACACGACACAACTTGTACCACGCCATCTTATCACACAACCTGTACCACGCCATCTTATCACACAACCTATCACACAACCTGTACCACGCACATCTTATCACACAACCTGTACCACAACCTGTACCACGCCATCTTATCACACAACCTATCCACACAACCTGTACCACGCCATCTTATCACACAACCTGTTCCACGCCATCTTATCACACAACCTATACCACACAACCTGTACCACACATCTTATTATACCACACAACCTGTACCACACCATCTTATCACACAACCTATACCACACAACCTGTACCACGCCATCTTATCACACAACCTATACCACACAACCTGTACCACGCCATCTTATCACACAACCAACACAATACCACACAACCTATACCACCAACCTGTACCACACATCTTATCACACAACCTATACCACACAACCTGTACCACGCCAATTTATCACACAACCGATATCACACAACCTGTACCACGCCATCTTATCACACAACCTATATCACACAACCTGTACCACATCATCTTATCACACAACCTGTACCACACAACCTGTTCCACGCCATCTCATCACACAACCTATATTACACAACCTGTTCCACGCCATCTTATCACACAACCTGTACCATGCCATCTTATCACACAACCTAAACCACGCCATCTTACAACACAACCTATACCACACAACCTATACCACACAACCTGTACCACGCCATCTTATCACACAACCTATATCACGCAACCTGTACCACGCCATCTTATCACACAACCTATACCACACAACGTGTTCCGCACCATCTTATCACACAACCTATATCACACAACCTGTACCACGCCATCTTATCACACAACCTGTACCACACAACCTGTTCCACGCCATCTTAACACAACCTACACGACACAACTTGTACCACGCCATCTTATCACACAACCAGTACCACGCCATCTTATCACACAACCTATACCACACAACCTGTACCACACAATCTTATCACACAACCTATACCACACAACCTGTACCACGCCATCTTATCACACAACCTATACCACACAACCTGTACCACGCCATCTTATCACACAACCTATACCACACAACCTGTACCACGCCATCTTATCACACAACCGATATCACACAACCTGTACCACGCCATCTTATCACACAACCTATATCACACAACCTGTACCACGCCAACTTATCACACAACCGATATCACGCAACCTGTACCACACCATCTTATCACACAACCTATACCACACAACCTGCACACACACACGCCATCTTATCACACAACCTATATCACACAACCTGTACCACGCCATCTTACAACACAACCTATACCACGCCATCTTACAACACAACCTATACCACACAACCTATACCACACAACCTGTTCCACGCCATCTTATCACACAACCTATTCCACACAACCTATACCACGCCATCTTACAACACAACCTATACCACACAACCTATACCACACAACCTGTTCCACGCCATCTTATCACACAACCTACACGACACAACTTGTACCACGCCATCTTATCACACAAACTATTCCACACAACATATACCACGCCATCTTATCACACAACCTGTTCCACGCCATCCTATCACACAACCTACACGACACAACTTGTACCACGCCATCTTATCACACAACCTGTTCCACGCCATCTTATCACACAACCTACACGACACAACTTGTACCACGCCATCTTATCACACAACCTGTACCACGCAACCTGTACCACGCCATCTTATCACACAACCTATTCCACACAACATATACCACGCCATCTTATCACACAACCTGTTCCACGCCATCTTATCACACAACCTATACCACACAACCTGTACCACACAATCTTATCACACAACATATACCACACAACCTGTACCACACCATCTTATCACACAACCTATACCACACAACCTGTACCACGCCATCTTATCACACAACCTATACCACACAACCTGTACCACGCCATCTTACAACACAACCTATACAACAAGACCTATACCACGCAACCTGTACCACACAGTCTTATCACACAACCTATACCACACAACCTGTACCACGCCAATTTATCACACAACCGATATCACACAACCTGTACCACGCCATCTTATCACACAACCTATATCACACAACCTGTACCACATCATCTTATCACACAACCTGTACCACACAACCTGTTCCACGCCATCTCATCACACAACCTATATTACACAACCTGTTCCACGCCATCTTATCACACAACCTGTACCATGCCATCTTATCACACAACCTAAACCACGCCATCTTACAACACAACCTATACCACACAACCTATACCACACAACCTGTACCACGCCATCTTATCACACAACCTATATCACGCAACCTGTACCACGCCATCTTATCACACAACCTATACCACACAACGTGTTCCGCACCATCTTATCACACAACCTGTACCACGCCATCTTATCACACAACCTGTACCACACAACCTGTTCCACGCCATCTTAACACACAACCTATACCACACAACCTGTACCACGCCATCTTATCACACAACCTGTACCACGCCATCTTATCACACAACCTATACCACACAACCTGTACCACGCCATCTTATCACACAACCTATACCACACAACCTGTACCACGCCATCTTATCACACAACCTATACCACACAACCTGTACCACACAATCTTATCACACAACCTATTCCACACAACCTGTACCACGCCATCTTATCACACAACCTATACCACACAACCTGTACCATGCCATCTTATCACACAACCTATACCACACAACCTGTACCACGCCATCTTATCACACAACCGATAAGACACAACCTGTACCACGCCATCTTATCACACAACCTATATCACACAACCTGTACCACGCCAACTTATCACACAACCGATATCACGCAACCTGTACCACACCATCTTATCTCACAACCTATACCACACAACCTGCACCACACAATCTTATCACAGAACCTATACCACACAACCTGTTCCACGCCATCTTATCACACAACCGATATCACACAACCTGTACCACACCATCTAATCACACAACCTATACCACGCCATCTTATCACACAACCTATTCCACACAACCTGTACCACGCCAACTTATCACACAACCGATATCACACAACCTGTACCACGCCATCTTATCACACAACCTGTAACACACCATCTTATCACACAACCTATACCACACAACCTGTACCACGCCATCTTATCACACAAACTATACCACACAACCTGTACCACGCCATCTTATCACACAACCTATACCACACAACCTGTACCACGACATCTTATCACACAACCTATACCACACAACGTGTTCCGCACCATCTTATCACACAACCTATATCACACAACCTGTACCACGCCATCTTATCACACAACCTGTACCACACAACCTGTTCCACGCCATCTTATCACACAACCTACACGACACAACTTGTACCACGCCATCTTATCACACAACCTGTACCACGCCATCTTATCACACAACCTATACCACACAACCTGTACCACACAATCTTATCACACAACCTATACCACACAACCTGTACCACGCCATCTTATCACACAACCTATACCACACAACCTGTACCACGCCATCTTATCACACAAACTATACCACACAACCTGTACCACGCCATCTTACAACACAACCTATACAACAAGACCTATACCACGCAACCTGTACCACACAGTCTTATCACACAACCTATACCACACAACCTGTACCACGCCAATTTATCACACAACCGATATCACACAACCTGTACCACGCCATCTTATCACACAACCTGTACCACATCATCTTATCACACAACCTGTACCACACAACCTGTTCCACGCCATCTTATCACACAACCTATATCACGCAACCTGTACCACGCCATCTTATCACACAACCGATATCACACAACCTGTACCACACCAACTAATCACACAACCTATACCACACCATCTTATCACACAACCTATACCACACAACCTGTACCACGCCAACTTATCACACAACCGATATCACACAACCTGTACCACGCCATCTTATCACACAACCTGTACCACACAACCTGTACCACGCCATCTTATCACACAACCTATATCACACAACCTGTACCACGCCATCTTATCACACAACCTATATCACACAACCTGTTCCACGCCATCTTATCACACAACCTGTACCATGCCATCTTATCACACAACCTAAACCACGCCATCTTACAACACAACCTATACCACACAACCTATACCACACAACCTGTACCACGCCATCTTATCACACAACCTATATCACGCAACCTGTACCACGACATCTTATCACACAACCTATACCACACAACGTGTTCCGCACCATCTTATCACACAACCGATATCACACAACCTGTACCACGCCAACTTATCACACAACCTATATCAAACAACCTGTACCACATCATCTTATCACACAACCTGTACCACACAACCTGTTCCACGCCATCTTATCACACAACCTATATCACACAACCTGTACCACGCCATCTTATCACACAACCGATATCACACAACCTGTACCACACCATCTAATCACACAACCTATACCACGCCATCTTATCACACAACCTATACCACACAACCTGTACCACGCCAACTTATCACACAACCGATATCACACAACCTGTACCACGCCATCTTATCACACAACCTGTACCACACAACCTGTACCACGCCATCTTATCACACAACCTGTACCATACAACCTGTTCCACGCCATCTTAACACAACCTACACGACACAATTTGTACCACGCCATCTTATCACACAACCTGTAACACGCCATCTTATCACACAACCTATACCACACAAACTGTACCACACAATCTTATCACACAACCTATACCACACAACCTGTACCACGCCATCTTATCACACAACCTATACCACACAACCTGTACCACGCCATCTTATCACACAACCTATACCATACAACCTATACCACACAACCTGTACCACGGCATCTTATCACACAGCCTATACCACACAACCTGTGCCACGCCATCTTATCACACAACCTATACCACACAACCTGTACCACGCCATCTTATCACACAACCTATACCACACAACCTGTACCACGCCATCTTATCACACAACCTATACCACACAACCTATACCTGTACCACGCCATCTTATCACACAACCTATACCACACAACTATACCACGCCATCTTATCACACAACCTATACACAACCTGTACCACCATCTTATCACACAACCTATACCACACAACCTGTACCACGCCATCTTATCACACAACCTATACCACACAACCTGTACCACGCCATCTTATCACAGAACCTAAACCATGCAATCTTACAACACAACCTATACAAAAAAGACCTATACCACGCAACCTGTACCACACAGTCTTATCACACAACCTGTACCACACAACTTGTTCCACGCCATCTTATCACACAACCTGTAACACGCCATCTTATCACACAACCGATATCACACAACCTGTACCACGCCATCTTATCACATAACCTATATCACACAACCTGTACCACGCCAACTTATCACACAACCGATATCACACAACCTGCACCACACAATTTTATCACAGAACCTATACCACGCCATCTTATCACACAACCTATACCACGCCATCTTATCACACAACCTATACCACACAACCTGTACCACACAACCTGTACCACACAATCTTATCACAGAACCTATATCACACAACATATACCACACAATCTATACCACAACACCTGTACAACGCCATCTTATCACAGAACTTATATCACACAACCTGTACCACGCCATCTTATCACACAACCTATACCAAACAATCTATACCACACAACCTGTACCACGGCATCTTATCACAGAACCTATATCACATAACCTGTACCATACCATCTTATCACACAACCTGTACCACACAATCTATACCACACAATCTATACCACACAACCTGTACCACGCCATCTTATCACAGAACCTATATCACACAACCTGTATCACGCCATCTTATCACACAACCTGTACCACACCATCTTATCACACAACCTATACCACACAACCTGTACCACGCCAATTTATCATACAACCGATATCACACAACCTGTACCACGCCATCTTATCACACAACCTATATCACACAACCTGTACCACATCATCTTATCACACAACCTGTACCACACAACCTGTTCCACGCCATCTTATCACACAACCTATATCACACAACCTGTACCACGCCATCTTATCACACAACCGATATCACACAACCTGTACCACACCATCTAATCACACAACCTATACCACGCCATCTTATCACACAACCTATACCACACAACCTGTACCACGCCATCTTATCACTCAACCTATATCACACAACCTGTACCACGCCATCTTATCACACAACCTATATCACACAACCTGTTCCACACCATCTTATCACACAACCTGTACCATGCCATCTTATCACACAACCTAAACCACGCCATCTTATCACACAACCTGTACCACGCCATCTTATCACACAACCTGTACCACACAACCTGTTCCACACCATCTTATCACACAACCTATATCACACAACCTGTACCACGCCATCTTATCACACAACCTATATCACACAACCTGTACCACGCCATCTTATCACAAAACCGATATCACACAACCTGTACCACACCATCTAATCACACAACCTATACCACGCCATCTTATCACACAACCTATACCACACAACCTGTACCACGCCATCTTATCACAAAACCGATATCACACAACCTGTACCACGCCATCTAATCACACAACCTATACCACGCCATCTTATCACACAACCTGTACCACACAACCTGTACCACGCCATCTTATCACATAACCTGTACCATACAACCTGTTCCACGCCATCTTAACACAACCTACACGACACAATTTGTACCAAGCCATCTTATCACACAACCTGTACCACGCCATCTTATCACACAACCTATACCACACAAACTGTACCACACAATCTTATCACACAACCTATACCACACAACCTGTACCACGCCATCTTATCACACAACCTATACCACACAACCTGTACCACGCCATCTTATCACACAACCTATACCATACAACCTATACCACACAACCTGTACCACGCCATCTTATCACACAACCTATACCACACAACCTGTACCACGCCATCTTATCACACAACCTATACCACACAACCTGTACCACGCCATCTTATCACACAACCTATACCACACAACCTGTACCACGCCATCTTATCACACAACCTATACGACACAACTTGTACCACGCCATCTTATCACACAACCTGTACCACGCCATCTTATCACACAACCTATTACACACAACATATACCACGCCATCTGATCACACAACCTATACCACACAACCTGTACCACACAATCTTATCACACAACCTATACCACACAACCTGTACCACGCCATCTTATCACACAACCTATACCACACAACCTGTACCACGCCATCTTATCACAGAACCTAAACCACGCAATCTTACAACACAACCTATACACAACATTCCGGTTCCGGTTGGAGCGAGCGGTCGCATCTACACTTCGGTCCGCAGGTAGTATAACTTTTCATTACATTTCGTTATAGTCCAACGGTTTGATTTGTCTTATCTTAGCAATTTCTTCTTAGCTAGCTACATAGCCGTCTTTGTATCAACGACAATTGCATATTATCGTATTTCGTCGTCCTAACGTATCTGCCCAGCAGCTAGCTAAGCAGCTAGCTAACATCCACTGTCCACTAGCACTGTAGAAACTATTACACTCAACTGAACGACTCGATTAGCGTAGTGTCAGCTAGCTACATAGTTGTCTTCGCTGTCTTCGTATCCAAGATAATTGTGCAGTTTAGAGTGTGTAGACTTAGAGTGATTATCTTAATTTACCGAGGTTAGCTAGCCAGCTATTTGTCGTCCTTAACGTAGGAAATGCTGCTAGCTAGCTAGCCAACAGCTAGCCAACCTCTACCGAATTGAACTCCAACTACCCGGTCAACATTCCGCGTCGCTCCACAGGTAGTATCACATTTTTCATTTCACTTCATTACAGTACAACGGTTTGATTTGTTTGATCGTAGCTAGCTAGCTACATAGCCGTCTTTGTATCTAAGACAATTGTGTAGCCTAGAGCGATTTTCTAGGTTAGCTGGCCAGCTATTGTCGTTCTTTTAACGTAGCTAGCCAGCTAGCCCCCGAATAGCAGCACTGTAGTAACTATTACAGTACAACGGTTTGTTTTGTTTGATCGTAGCTAGCTAGCTACATAGCCGTCTTTGTATCTAAGACAATTGTGTAGCCTAGAGCGATTTTCTAGGTTAGCTGGCCAGCTATTGTCGTTCTTTTAACGTAGCTAGCCAGCTAGCCCCGAATAGCAGCACTGTAGTAACTATTACAGTACAACGGTTTGTTTTGTTTGATCGTAGCTAGCTAGCTACATAGCCGTCTTTGTATCTAAGACAATTGTTTAGCCTAGAGCGATTTTCTAGGTTAGCTACATCGCAGCCACTACCAGCTAGCCTACTCCAGCAGTACTGTATCATTTCAATCATTTTAGTCAATAAGATTCTTGCTACGTAAGCTTAACTTTCTGAACATTCGAGACGTGTAGTCCACTTGTCATTCCAATCTCCTTTGCATTAGCGTAGCCTCTTCTGTACCCTGTCAACTATGTGTCTATCTATCCCTGTTCTCTCCTCTCTGCACAGACCATACAAACGCTCCACACCGCGTGGCCGCGGCCACCCTAATCTGGTGGTCCCAGCGCGCACGACCCACGTGGAGTTCCTGGTCTCCGGTAGCCTCTGGAACTGCCGATCTGCGGCCAACAAGGCAGAGTTCATCTCAGCCTATGCCTCCCTCCAGTCCCTCGACTTCCTGGCACTGACGGAAACATGGATCACCACAGATAACACTGCTACTCCTACTGCTCTCTCTTCGTCCGCCCACGTGTTCTCGCACACCCCGAGAGCTTCTGGTCAGCGGGGTGGTGGCACCGGGATCCTCATCTCTCCCAAGTGGTCATTCTCTCTCTCCCCTTACCCATCTATCTATCGCCTCCTTTGAATTCCATGCTGTCACAGTTACCAGCCCTTTCAAGCTTAACATCCTTATCATTTATCGCCCTCCAGGTTCCCTCGGAGAGTTCATCAATGAGCTTGATGCCTTGATAAGCTCCTTTCCTGAGGACGGCTCACCTCTCACAGTCCTGGGCGACTTTAACCTCCCCACGTCTACCTTTGACTCATTCCTCTCTGCCTCCTTCTTTCCACTCCTCTCCTCTTTTGACCTCACCCTCTCACCTTCCCCCCTACTCACAAGGCAGGCAATACGCCGACCTCATCTTTACTAGATGCTGTTCTTCCACTAACCTCATTGCAACTCCCCTCCAAGTCTCCGACCACTACCTTGTATCCTTTTCCCTCTCGCTCTCATCCAACACTTCCCACACTGCCCCTACTCGGATGATATCGCGCCGTCCCAACCTTCGCTCTCTCCCCGCTACTCTCTCCTCTTCCATCCTATCATCTCTTCCCTCTGCTCATACCTTCTCCAACCTTTCTCCTGAGTCTGCCTCCTCAACCCTCCTCTCTTCCCTTTCTGCATCCTTTGACTCTCTATGTCCCCTATCCTCCAGGCCGGCTCGGTCCTCCCCTCCCGCTCCGTGGCTCGATGACTCATTGCGAGCTCACAGAACAGAGCTCCGGGCAGCCGAGCGGAAATGGAGGAAAACTCGCCTCCCTGCAGACCTGGCATCCTTTCACTCCTCCTCTCTACATTTTCCTCCTCTGTCTCTGCTGCTAAAGCCACTTTCTACCACTCTAAATTCCAAGCATCTGCCTCTAACCCTAGGAAGCTCTTTGCCACCTTCTCCTCCCTCCTGAATCCTCCTCCCCCCCCCCCCTCCTCCCTCTCTGCAGATGACTTGTACCAACCATTTTGAAAAGAAGGTCGACGACATCCGATCCTCGTTTGCTAAGTCAAACGACACCGCTGGTTCTGCTCACACTGCCCTACCCTGTGCTCTGACCTCTTTCTCCCCTCTCTCTCCAGATGAAATCTCGCTTCTTGTGACGGCCGGCCGCCCAACAACCTGCCCGCTTGACCCTATCCCCTCCTCTCTTCTCCAGACCATTTCCGGGACCTTCTCCCTTACCTCACCTCGCTCATCAACTCATCCCTGACCACTGGCTACGTCCCTTCCGTCTTCAAGAGAGCGAGAGTTGCACCCCTTCTGAAAAAACCTACACTCGATCCCTCCGATGTCAACAACTACAGACCAGTATCCCTTCTTTCTTTTCTCTCCAAAACTCTTGAACGTGCCGTCCTTGGCCAGCTCTCCCGCTATCTCTCTCAGAATGACCTTCTTGATCCAAATCAGTCAGGTTTCAAGACTAGTCATTCAACTGAGACTGCTCTTCTCTGTATCACGGAGGCGCTCCGCACTGCTAAAGCTAACTCTCTCTCCTCTGCTCTCATCCTTCTAGACCTATCGGCTGCCTTCGATACTGTGAACCATCAGATCCTCCTCTCCACCCTCTCCGAGTTGGGCATCTCCGGCGCGGCCCACGCTTGATTACCTACCTGACAGGTCGCTCCTACCAGGTGGCGTGGCGAGAATCTGTCTCCTCGCCACGCGCTCTCACCACTGATGTCCCCCAGGGCTCTGTTCTAGGCCCTCTCCTATTCTCGCTATACACCAAGTCACTTGGCTCTGTCATAACCTCACATGGTCTCTCCTATCATTGCTACGCAGACAACACACAATTAATCTTCTCCTTTCCCCTTCTGATGACCAGGTGGCGAATCGCATCTCTGCATGTCTGGCAGACATATCAGTGTGGATGACGGATCACCACCTCAAGCTGAACCTCGGCAAGACGGAGCTGCTCTTCCTCCCGGGGAAGGACTGCCCGTTCCATGATCTCGCCATCACGGTTGACAACTCCATTGTGTCCTCCTCCCAGAGCGCTAAGAACCTTGGCGTGATCCTGGACAACACCCTGTCGTTCTCAACCAACATCATGGCGGTGGCCCGTTCCTGTAGGTTCATGCTCTACAACATCCGCAGAGTACGACCCTGCCTCACACAGGAAGCGGCGCAGGTCCTAATCCAGGCACTTGTCATCTCCCGTCTGGATTACTGCAACTCGCTGTTGGCTGGGCTCCCTGCCTGTGCCATTAAACCCCTACAACTCATCCAGAACGCCTGCAGCCCGTCTGGTGTTCAACCTTCCCAAGTTCTCTCACGTCACCCCGCTCCTCCGCTCTCTCCACTGGCTTCCAGTTGAAGCTCGCATCCGCTACAAGACCATGGTGCTTGCCTACGGAGCTGTGAGGGGAACGGCACCGCAGTACCTCCAGGCTCTGATCAGGCCCTACACCCAAGCAAGGGCACTGCGTTCATCCACCTCTGGCCTGCTCGCCTCCCTACCATTGAGGAAGTACAGTTCCCGCTCAGCCCAGTCAAAACTGTTCGCTGCTCTGGCCCCCCAATGGTGGAACAAACTCCCTCACGACGCCAGGACAGCGGAGTCAATCACCACCTTCCGGAGACACCTGAAACCCCACCTCTTCAAGGAATACCTAGGATAGGATAAGTAATCCTTCTCACCACCCCCTTAATGATTTAGATGCACTGTTGTAAAGTGGCTGTTCCACTGGATGTCAGAAGGTGAATTCACCAATTTGTAAGTCGCTCTGGATAAGAGCGTCTGCTAAATGACTTAAATGTAATGTAAATGTATACAACAAGACCTATACCACGCAACCTGTACCACACAGTCTTATCACACAACCTGTACCACACAACTTGTTCCACGCCATCTTATCACACAACCTGTAACACGCCATCTTATCACACAACCGATATCACACAACCTGTACCACGCCATCTTATCACATAACCTATATCACACAACCTGTACCACGCCAACTTATCACACAACCGATATCACACAACCTGCACCACACAATCTTATCATAGAACCTATACCACGCCATCTTATCACACAACCTATACCACGCCATCTTATCACACAACCTATACCACACAACCTATACCACACAACCTATACCACACAACCTGTACCACACAACCTGTACCACACAATCTTATCACAGAACCTATATCACACAACATATACCACACAATCTATACCACACCACCTGTACAACGCCATCTTATCACAGAACCTATATCACACAACCTGTACCACGCCATCTTATCACACAACCTATACCAAACAATCTATACCACACAACCTGTACCACGCCATCTTATCACAGAAACTATATCACATAACCTGTACCATACCATCTTATCACACAACCTGTACCACACAATCTATACCACACAATCTATACCACACAACCTGTACCACGCCATCTTATCACAGAACCTATATCACACAACCAATACCACACAACCTGTACCACACAATCTTATCACACAACCTATAACACACAACCTGTATCACGCCATCTTATCACACAACCTGTACCACACCATCTTATCACACAACCTATACCACACAACCTGTACCACGCCAATTTATCACACAACCGATATCACACAACCTGTACCACGCCATCTTATCACACAACCTATATCACACAACCTGTACCACATCATCTTATCACACAACCTGTACCACACAACCTGTTCCACGCCATCTTATCACACAACCTATATCACACAACCTGTACCACGCCATCTTATCACACAACCGATATCACACAACCTGTACCACACCATCTAATCACACAACCTATACCACACAACCTGTACCACGCCATCTTATCACTCAACCTATATCACACAACCTGTACCACGCCATCTTATCACACAACCTATATCACACAACCTGTTCCACACCATCTTATCACACAACCTGTACCATGCCATCTTATCACACAACCTAAACCACGCCATCTTATCACACAACCGATATCACACAATCTGTACCACGCCATCTTATCACACAACCTGTACCACACAACCTGTTCCACGCCATCTTATCACACAACCTATATCACACAACCTGTACCACGCCATCTTATCACACAACCTATATCACACAACCTGTTCCACACCATCTTATCACACAACCTGTACCATGCCATCTTATCACACAACCTAAACCACGCCATCTTACAACACAATCTATACCACACAACCTATACCACACAACCTGTACCACGCCATCTTATCACACAACCTATATCACGCAACCTGTACCACACAAACTTATCACACAACCTATACCACACAACCTATACCACACAACCTGTACCACACCATCTTATCACACAATCTATACCACACCATCATATCACACAAACTATACCACATCATCTTATCACACAACCTATACCACACCATCTTATCACACAACCTATACCACACAACCTATACCACACCACGTTTACCACGCCATCTTATCACAGAACCTATATCACACAAACTGTAACACGCCATCTTATCACACAACCTATACCACACAACCTATTCCACACAACCTGTACCACGCCATCTTATCACACAACCTATACCACACAACCTGTACCACACAATCTTATCACACAACCTATACCACACAACCTATACCACACCACCTGTACAACGCCATCTTATCACAGAACCTATATCACACAACCTGTACCACGCCATCTTATCACACAACCTATACCACACAACCTATTCCACACAACCTGTACCACACAATCTTATCACACAACCTATACCACACAACCTGTACCACACCATCTTATCACACAATTACATTTACATTTACATTGGATTGTGTCCTACCTGACAGGTCGCTCCTACCAGGTGGCGTGGCGAGAATCTGTCTCTCACCACGCTATCACCACTGGTGTCCCCCAGGGCTCTGCTCTAGGCCCTCATCCTATTCTCGCTATACACCAAGTCACTTGGCTCTGTCATAACCTCACATGGTCTCTCCTATCATTGCTATGCAGACGACACACAATTAATCTTCAACCTTTCCCCCTTCTGATGACCAACCTATACCGCATCTCTGCATGTCTGGCAGACATATCAAGTGTGGATGACGGATCACAACCTCGGCAAGACGGAGCTGCTCTTCCTCCCGGGGAAGGACAATCTCCATGATCTCGCCATCACGGTTGACAACTCCATTGTGTCCTCCTCCCAGAGTGCTAAGAACCTTGGCGTGATCCTGGACAACACCCTGTCTTCTCAACTAACATCAAGGCGGTGGCCTGTTCCTGTAGGTTCATGCTCTACAACATCCGCACAGTACGACCCTGCCTCACACAGGAACCGGCACAGGTCCTAATCCAGGCACAACCTGTCATCTCCCGTCTGGATTACTGCATCGCTGTATGGCTGGGCTCCCTGCCTGTGACATTAAACCCCTACAACTCATCCAGAACGCCGCAGCCCGTCTGGTGTTCAACCTTCCCAAGTTCTCTCACGTCAACCCCGCATCCTCCGCTCTCTCCACTGGCTTCCAGTTAAGCAACCTATCCGCTACAAGACCATGGTGCTTGCCTACGGAGCTGTGACCACGCACCGCAGTACCTCCAGGCTCTGATCACCCAACACTGTACCAAACAAGGGCACTCTTCATCACACCAACCTGCACGCCTCCCTACCACTGAGGAAGTACAGTTCCCGCTCAGCCCAGTCAAAACTATACCGCTGCTCTGTACCCCCAATGGTTTATCACACGCCAGGACAGCGGAGTCAATCACCACCTTCCGGAGACACCTGAAACCCCACCTCTTTAACAGGAATACCTAGGATAGGATAAAGTTATCCTTCTCACCCCCCCTTAAATGATTTAGATCACATTGTAAAGTGGCTGTTCCACTGGATGTCAACCTGTGAACACCATCTTATCACTGGATAAGAGCGTCTGCCAAATGACTTAAATGTAATGTTATCACACAATCTATACCACACAATCTATACCACACCATCTTATCACACAATCTATAACACACAATCTATACCACACCATCTTATCACACAACCTATACCACATCATCTTATCACATAACCTATACCACACCATCTTATCACACAACCTATACCACACAACCTATACCACACAACCTGTACCACGCTATCTTATCACACAATCTATACCACACAATCTATACCACACAATCTATACCACACCATCTTATCACACAAACTATAACACACAATCTATACCACACCATCTTATCACACAACCTATACCACATCATCTTATCACACAACCTGTACCACGCCATCTTATCACACAATCTATACCACACAACCCATACCACGCAATCTTATCACAAATCCTATACCACGACATCTTATCACACAACCTGTACCACGCCATCTTATCACACAAACATTACCACACAACCTGTACCACACCATCTTATCACACAATCTATATCACACAACCTGTACCACACCATCTAATCACACAACCAATACCACACAATCTTATCACACAACCTATACCACGCCATCTTATCACACAACCTATACCACACAATCTGTACCACACAAACTTATCACACAACCTATACCACACAACCTATACCACACAATCTGTACCACACCATCTTATCACACAATCTATACCACACAATCTATACCACACCATCTTATCACACAATCTATAACACATAATCTATACCACACCATCTTATCACACAACCTATACCACATCATCTTATCACACAACAAATACCACACCATCTTATTACACAACCTATACCACACAACCTATACCACACAACCTGTACCACGCCATCTTATCACACAACCTATATCACACAACCTGTACCATGCCATCTTATCACACATCCTATACCTCACAATCTATACCACACAATCTATACCACACTATCTTATCACACAATCTATACCACACAATCTATACCACACCATCTTATCACACAATCTATACCACACAATCTATACCACACCATCTTATCACACAATCTATACCACACAATCTATACCACACCATCTTATCACACAACCTATACCACACAATCTATATCACACAACCTCTACCACACAATCTTATCACACAATCTATACCACACAACCTGTACCACGCCATCTTATCACAGAACCTATATCACACAACCTGTACCACACCATCTTATCACACAACCTATATCACACAACCAATACCACACAACCTGTACCACACAATCTTATCACACAACCTATATCACACAACCTGTACCACGCCATCTTATCACACAACCTATAACACACAACCTGTACCACTATCACGCCATCTTATCACACAACCTATACCACACAACCTGTACCACACCATCTTATCACAAAACCTATACCACACAACCTGTACCACGCCATCTTATCACACAACCTATACCACACCATCTAATCACACAACCTATACCACACCACCTGTACCACGCCATCTTATCACACAATCTATACCACACAACCTGTACACACGCCATCTTATCACACAATCTATACCACACAACCTGTACCACGCCATCCTATCACACAATCTATACCACACAACCTGTACCACAACATCTTATCACACAACCTATACCACACAACCTGTACCACAACATCTTATCACACAATCTATACCACACAACCTGTACCACGCCATCTTATCACACAACCTATATCACACAACCTGTACCATGCCATCTTATCACACAACCTATACCACGCCGTCTTATCACACAACCAATACCACACAACCTATACCACACAACCTATACCACGCAATCTTATCACAGATCCTATACCACGACATCTTATCACACAACCTGTACCACGCCATCTTATCACACAAACATTACCACACAACCTGTAACACACCATCAAATCACACAACCTATACCACACCACCTGTACCACGCTATCTTATCATACAATCTATATCACACAATCTATACCACACCATCTTATCACACAATCTATACCACACAATCTATACCACACCATCTTATCACACGGCCTATACCACACCATCTTATCACACAACCTATACCACACGATCTATACTACACAATTTATGACACACCATCTTATCACACAATCTATACCACACAATCTATACCACACCATCTTATCACACAATCTATACCACACAATCTATACCACACCATCTTATCACACAACCTATACCACACCATCTTATCACACAACCTAAACCACACGATCTATACTACACAATTTATACCACACCATCTTATCACACAATCTATACCACACAATCTATACCACGCCATCTTATCACACAACCTATACCACACAACCTATACCACACAACCTATACCACGCAATCTTATAACAAATCCTATACCACGACATCTTATCACACAACCTGTACCACGCCATCTTATCACAAAAACATTACCACACAACCTGTAACACACCATCTTATCACACAACCTATACCACACCACTTGTACCACGCCATCTTATCTTACAATCTATATCACACAACCTGTACCACGCCATCTAATCACAAAACCTATACCACACAATCTGTACCACACAAACTTATCACACAACCTATACCACACAACCTATACCACACAACCTGTACCACACCATCTTATCACACAACCTATACCACACAACCTATTCCACACAACCTGTACCACGCCATCTTATCACACAACCTGTAACACACCATCTTATCACACAACCTATACCACACAACCTGTACCACACAATCTTATCACACAACCTATACCACACAACCTGTAACATGCCATCTTATCACACAACCTATACCACACAACCTGTACCACGCCATCTTATCACAGAACCTAAACCACGCAATCTTACAACACAACCTATACAACAAGACCTATACCACGCAACCTGTACCACACAGTCTTATCACACAACCTGTACCACACAACTTGTTCCACGCCATCTTATCACAAAACCTGTACCACGCCATCTTATCACACAACCTATATCACACAACCTGTACCACGCCAACTTATCACACAACCGATATCACACAACCTGTACCACACAATCTTATCTCACAACCTATACCACACAACCTGCACCACACAATCTTATCACAGAAACTATACCACGCCATCTTATCACACAACCTATACCACGCCATCTTATCACACAACCTATACCACACAACCTGTACCACACAACCTGTACCACACAATCTTATAACGGAACCTATATCACACAACCTATACCACACAATCTATACCACACCACGTTTACCACACCATCTTATCACAGAACCTATATCACACAAGCTGTACCACGCCATCTTATCACACAACCTATACCACACAACCTATACAACACAATCTATACCACACAACCTGTACCACGCCATCTTATCACAGAACCTAAATCACACAACCTGTACCACACCATCTTATCACACAACCTGTACCACACAATCTATACCACACCATCTATACCACACAACCTGTACCACGCCATCTTATCACAGATCCTATATCACACAACCTGTACCACGCCATCTTATCACACAACCTATATCACACAACCAATACCACACAACCTGTACCACACAATCTTATCACACAACCTATATCACACATCCTGTATCTCGCCATCTTATCACACAACCTATAACACACAACGTGTATCACGCCATCTTATCACACAACCTATACCACACAACCTGTACCACACCATCTTATCACACAATCTATACCACACAACCTGTACCACGCCATCTTATCACACAACCTATACCACACCATCTAATCAAACAACCTATACCACACCACCTGTACCACGCCATCTTATCACACAATCTATACCACACAACCTGTACCACGCCATCTTATCACACAAACATTACCAAACAACCTGTACCACGCTATCTTATCATACAATCTATATCACACAACCTGTACCACACCATCTAATCACACAACCTATACCACACAATCTTATCACACAACCTATACCACGCCATCTTATCACACAACCTATACCACACAATCTGTACCACACAAACTTATCACACAACCTATACCACACAACCTATACCACACAACCTGTGCCACACCATCTTATCACACAATCTATACCACACAATCTATACCACACCATCTTATCACACAATCTATAACACACAATCTATACCACACCATCTTATCACACAACCTATACCACATCATCTTATCACACAACAAATACCACACCATCTTATCACACAACCTATACCACACAACCTATACCACACAACCTGTACCACGCCATCTTATCACACAACCTATATCACACAACCTGTACCATGCCATCTTATCACACATCCTATACCTCACAATCTATACCACACAATCTATACCACACCATCTTATCACACAATCTATACCACACAATCTATACCACACCATCTTATCACACAATCTATACCACACAATCTATACCACACCATCTTATCACACAACCTATACCACACCATCTTATCACACAACCTGTACCACACAATCTATACCACACAATCTATACCACACAACCTGTACCACGCAATCTTATCACAGAACCTATATCACACAACCTGTACCACGCCATCTTATCACACAACCTATATCACACAACCAATACCACACAACCTGCACCACACAATCTTATCACACAACCTATATCACACAACCTGTATCTCGCCATCTTATCACACAACCTATAACACACAACCTGTATCACGCCATCTTATCACACAACCTATACCACACAACCTGTACCACACCATCTTATCACAAAACCTATACCACACAACCTGTACCACGCCATCTTATCACACAACCTATACCACACCATCTAATCACACAACCTATACCACACCACCTGTACCACGCCATCTTATCACACAATCTATACCACACAACCTGTACCACGCCATCTTATCACACAATCTATACCACACAACCTGTACCACGCCATCCTATCACACAATCTATACCACACAACCCATACCACGCAATCTTATCACAAATCCTATACCACGACATCTTATCACACAACCTGTACCACGCCATCTTATCACACAAACATTACCACACAACCTGTACCACACCATCTTATCACACAACCTATAGCACACCACCTGTACCACGCTATCTTATCATACAATCTATATCACACAACCTGTACCACACCATCTAATCACACAACCTATACCACACAATCTTATCACACAACCTATACCACAAAATCTGTACCACACAAACTTATCACACAACCTATACCACACAACCTATACCACACAACCTGTACCACACCATCTTATCACACAATTACATTTACATTTACATTGGATTGTGTCCTACCTGACAGGTCGCTCCTACCAGGTGGCGTGGCGAGAATCTGTCTCCTCACCACGCGCTCTCACCACTGGTGTCCCCCAGGGCTCTGCTCTAGGCCCTCTCCTATTCTCGCTATACACCAAGTCACTTGGCTCTGTCATAACCTCACATGGTCTCTCCTATCATTGCTATGCAGACGACACACAATTAATCTTCTCCTTTCCCCCTTCTGATGACCAGGTGGCGAATCGCATCTCTGCATGTCTGGCAGACATATCAGTGTGGATGACGGATCACCACCTCAAGCTGAACCTCGGCAAGACGGAGCTGCTCTTCCTCCCGGGAAGGACTGCCCGTTCCATGATCTCGCCATCACGGTTGACAACTCCATTGTGTCCTCCTCCCAGAGTGCTAAGAACCTTGGCGTGATCCTGGACAACACCCTGTCGTTCTCAACTAACATCAAGGCGGTGGCCTGTTCCTGTAGGTTCATGCTCTACAACATCCGCAGAGTACGACCCTGCCTCACACAGGAAGCGGCGCAGGTCCTAATCCAGGCACTTGTCATCTCCCGTCTGGATTACTGCAACTCGCTGTTGGCTGGGCTCCCTGCCTGTGACATTAAACCCCTACAACTCATCCAGAACGCCGCAGCCCGTCTGGTGTTCAACCTTCCCAAGTTCTCTCACGTCACCCCGCTCCTCCGCTCTCTCCACTGGCTTCCAGTTGAAGCTCGCATCCGCTACAAGACCATGGTGCTTGCCTACGGAGCTGTGAGGGGAACGGCACCGCAGTACCTCCAGGCTCTGATCAGGCCCTACACCCAAACAAGGGCACTGCGTTCATCCACCTCTGGCCTGCTCGCTCCCTACCACTGAGGAAGTACAGTTCCCGCTCAGCCCAGTCAAAACTGTTCGCTGCTCTGGCCCCCCAATGGTGGAACAAACTCCCTCACGACGCCAGGACAACGGAGTCAATCACCACCTTCCGGAGACACCTGAAACCCCACCTCTTTAAGGAATACCTAGGATAGGATAAAGTTATCCTTCTCACCCCCCCTTAAATGATTTAGATGCACTATTGTAAAGTGGCTGTTCCACTGGATGTCATAAGGTGAATTCACCAATTTGTAAGTCGCTCTGGATAAGAGCGTCTGCCAAATGACTTAAATGTAATGTTATCACACAATCTATACCACACAATCTATACCACACCATCTTATCACACAATCTATAACACACAATCTATACCACACCATCTTATCACACAACCTATACCACATCATCTTATCACATAACCTATACCACACCATCTTATCACACAACCTATACCACACAACCTATACCACACAACCTGTACCACGCCATCTTATCACACAATCTATACCACACAATCTATACCACACAATCTATACCACACCATCTTATCACACAATCTATAACACACAATCTATACCACACCATCTTATCACACAACCTATACCACATCATCTTATCACACAACCTGTACCACGCCATCTTATCACACAATCTATACCACACAACCCATACCACGCAATCTTATCACAAATCCTATACCACGACATCTTATCACACAACCTGTACCACGCCATCTTATCACACAAACATTACCACACAACCTGTACCACACCATCTTATCACACAACCTATAGCACACCACCTGTACCACGCTATCTTATCATACAATCTATATCACACAACCTGTACCACAACATCTAATCACACAACCTATACCACACAATCTTATCACACAACCTATACCACGCCATCTTATCACACAACCTATACCACACAATCTGTACCACACAAACTTATCACACAACCTATACCACACAACCTATACCACACAACCTGTACCACACCATCTTATCACACAATCTATACCACACAATCTATACCACACCATCTTATCACACAATCTATAACACACAATCTATACCACACCATCTTATCACACAACCTATACCACACCATCTTATCACACAACCTATACCACACAACCTATACTACACAACCTGTACCACGCCATCTTATCACACAACCTATATCACACAACCTGTACCATGCCATCTTATCACACAACCTATACCTCACAATCTATACCACACAATCTATACCACACTATCTTATCACACAAACTATACCACACAACCTATACCACACAACCTGTACCACGCCATCTTATCACACAACCTATATCACACAACCTGTACCACACCATCTTATCACACAACCTATACCTCACAATCTATACCACACAATCTATACCACACTATCTTATCACACAATCTATACCACACAATCTATACCACACCATCTTATCACACAATCTATACCACACAATCTATACCACACCATCTTATCACACAATCTATACCACACAATCTATACCACACCATCTTATCACACAACCTATACCACACCATCTTATCACACAACCTGTACCACACAATCTATACTACACAATTTATACCACACCATCTTATCACACAATCTATACCACACAATCTATACCACGCCATCTTATCACACAACCCATACCACACAAACCTGTACCACACAAACTTATCACATAACATATATATATATATAACATTTAATTTAATTTATGTCCCTCTAACTGCCCTGAATGCCTCTGCTGATCCTACAGCAACTGTGTGCAGCAATCATACATATGAATCAGATTTATGCTCTTAGCACTGAGGCGGTGTGTCCTATTCGGAAGTCCACTGTGTGCAGCTTACCATGCACTAACATAAATAACATGAGAACATTTACTTCTACTAAGCTTCCCAGTAAAGCAATGAAAACAAGCAAGCATCCCAGAAAAATGCTAAAATAGCCAACATCGAAGGTTTACCTTCCAACAGGACAACGATCCTAAGCACACAGCCAAGACAACGCAGGAGTGGCTTCGGGACAAGTCTCTGAATGTCCTTGAGTGGCCCAGCACGAGCCCGGACTTAAAGCCGATCAAACATCTCTGGAGAGACCTGAAAATAGCTGTGCAGCAACGCTCCCCATCCAACCTGACAGAGCTTGAGAGGATCTGCAGAGAAGAATGGGGGAAACTCCCAAAATACAGATGTACCAAGCTTGTAACGTCAAGCTCAAGGCTGTAATCGCTGTCAACGGTGCTTCAACAAAGTACTGAGTAAAGGGTCTGAATACTTATGTAAATAAGGTATTATTGTTTTTATTTTTAATACATTTGCAAACATTTCTAAAAACCACAAAATATTTTGTGTAGATTGCTGAGGGAAAAATTATATTTAATCCATTTTAGAATAAGGCTGGAACGTAACAAAATGTGGAAAAAGGGAAGCGGTCTGAATAATTTCCAAATGCGCTGTATATCACACCACCTATATCACACACTGCTAAATATATGGGATCCTAAAATCACATGTTTAATAGCAAGGGATATGTCAGTATTTGTTAAAATTGACAGAGGGATGTTAATTTTGCCAGAGTGATAGGAGTGGTGTTAATGTTGCCAGAGTGATATGAGGGGTGTTAATGTTGTTAGAGTGATATGAGGGGTGTTAATGTTGTTAGAGTGATATGAGGGGTGTTAATGTTGCCAGAGTGATATGATGGGTGTTAATGTTGCCAGAGTGATATGAGGGGTGTTAATGTTGCCAGAGTGATATGAGGGGTGTTAATGTTGCCAGAGTGATATGAGGGGTGTTAATGTTGTTAGAGTGATATGAGGGGTGTTAATGTTGTTAGAGTGATATGAGGGGTGTTAATGTTGCCAGAGTGATATGATGGGTGTTAATGTTGCCAGAGTGATATGAGGGGTGTTAATGTTGCCAGAGTGATATGAGGGGTGTTAATGTTGTTAGAGTGATATGAGGGGTGTTAATGTTGCCAGAGTGATATGAGGGGTGTTAATGTTGCCAGAGTGATATGAGGGGTGTTAATGTTGCCAGAGTGATATGAGGGGTGTTAATGTTGCCAGAGATATGAGGGGTGTTATTGTTGCCATAGAGACGTGAGGGGTGTTAGTGTTGCCAGAGCCCAGACAGTCCTCCCAGTAGCAGCAGGATGAACCAGACGAGACGTTGCCCTGTAATGGGCATTATCTGCTGTGTCCCGTGGGGAGACATATCTTTTACAGGCTGACATTATTGTAATTACCACAGTGACCAGAAGTAGCCTCTAGAAAGTTATTAAGAAGCTGTGACATCATCTGGCCGCTAGATCATGTGAGAGAAGCAGAGCGGTGCCACAGTGATGGTTCTCTGCCGCAGGCTGCCAGCACTCCTGTCAGGATGGAATCTATTTCATTCCATTTTGTTCACTTTTCTTCAACTCCATCTCCTCTATTTTCTCTACCTCCATCCCTCGCTTCTGTCGATATTTTTGTTGTTATTTTTTTGGCCTCCCTCTCTCTTTTCACTGACTAATAGTGTTCTAGAGACAGCATGGCACCTGCTTATTGTCCGATTTTGTAATATATTTTTTCAGACCAGGCTGTGACAGGGTTTACGTCCTTACACACTCTAGCTAACATAAAAGCTGGCGCTGTAATGCCACAGTGTAACACTGTTTCCAGATAGTTGTGTTTCTGTAGATGATTTGTTCAGTAGCTCCAGACCTATTTTCTCTCTACAATATACCGACTAATTAACCTGAGTATCAGAGCAGCAGAGAGAAGCAGGCTGGCCGGGGGTTCTGGCTCCAGTGAAGCACTGAGCTGTTTCTCATGGACTTATCGACAGGATGAAAATTGACCTGACTTCTGTGCTGCATGGATTTATCTACAGGATGGAAATTGACCTGACTTCTTTGCTGCAATCCATTTCCCTGCTAAGTCTCTGTGCCTGAATCTTCATTAACTTAATTCCTGGCTTTATAGGGAAACGCTGGACATAGGAAATGGTGCCGTCACACCGGCAGTAACTATGTCCTCAGTTCCACAGTCAGTGAACAGTATAGACCAGACTTGCATAGTCAATGAACAGTGTTCATACTGGACTGGATCCACAGGGTCTGCTGACTCCTGTTTTGAAGAACCCAACATGACAGGCTAACTACAGTCGTGGCCAAAAGTTTTGAGAATGACACAAATATAAATTCACAAAGTCTGCTGCCTCAGTTTGTATGATGGCAATTTGCATATACTCCAGAATGTTATGAAGAGTGATCAGATGAATTGCAATTAATTGCAAAGTCCCTCTTTGCCATGCAAATGAACTGAATCCGCCCAAAACATTTCCACTCCATTTCAGCCCTGCCACAAAAGGACCAGCTGACATCATGTCAGTGATTCTCTCGTTAACACAGGTGTGAGTGTTGATGAGGACAAGGCTGGAGATCACTCTGTCATGCTGATTGAGTTCAAATAACAGATTGGAAGCTTCAAAAGGAGGGTGGTGCTTGGAATCATTGTTCTTCCTCTGTCAACCATGGTTACCTGCAAGGAAACACGTGCAGTCATTATTGCTTTGCACAAAAAGGGCTTCACAGGAAAGGATATTGCTGCCAGTAAGATTGCACCTAAATCGACCATTTATCGGATCATCAAGAACTTCAAGGAGAGCGGTTCAATTGTTGTGATGAAGGTTTCAGGGCGCCCAAGAAAGTCCAGCAAGCGCCAGGACCGTCTTCCAAAGTTGATTCAGCTGCGGGATCGGGCACCACCAGTACAGAGCTTGCTCAGGAATGGCAGCAGGCAGGTGTGAGTGCATCTGCACGCACAGTGAGACTTTTGGAGGATGGCCTGGTGTCAAGAAGGGCAACAAAGCAGCCACTTCTTTCCAGGAAAAACATCAGGGACAGACTGATATTCTGCAAAAGGTACAGGGATTGGACTGCTGAGGACGTGGGTAAAGTCATTTTCTCTGATGAATCCCCTTTCAGATTGTTTCGGGAATCTGGAAAAAAGCATATCCGAAGAACACAAGGTTAGAGCTACCATCAGTCCTGTGTCATGCCAACAGTAAAGCATCCTGAGACCATTCATGTGTGGGGTTGCGTCTCAGCCAAGGGAGTGGGCTCACTCTGTCACGATCGTCGTATGGAGTAGAAGGTGAGGACCAAAACGCAGCGTGGTTAGTATACATTCTCCTTTATTGAAGAAAGAACATGAAGTAAACTGAATAAACGAATAACGACCGTGAAGCTATAATAAGAAAACTGTGCTGACACAAGCAACTGACAAAGACATAGATAATCACTCACAAATTACCCACAGAATATGGCTGCCTAAATATGGTTCCCAATCAGAGACAATGATAGACAGCTGCCTCTAATTGAGAACCAATCTAGGCAACCATAGACATACAATTTACCTTGAGGGAACAGCCCCATAAACATACAAAACCCCTAGACAAGACAAAAAACACATACATCACCCATGTCACACCCTGACCTAACCAAAATAACAAGGAAAACAAAGAATACTAAGGTCAGGGTGTGACACATTGACAATTTTTCCTAAGAACACAGCCATGAATAAAGAATGGTACCAATACATCCTCTGAGAGCAACTTCTCCCAACCATCCAGGAACAGTTTGGTGATGAACAATACCTTTTCCAGCATGATGGAGCACCTTGCTATAATGCCAAAGTGACAACTAAGTGGCTCTGGGAACAAAACATCAATATTTTAGGTCCATGGCCAGGAAACTCCCCAGACCTTAATCCCATTGAGAACTTGTTGTCCATCCTCAAGAGGTGGATGGAAAAGCAAAACCCCACAAATTCTGACAAACTCCAAGCATTGAATATGCAAGAATGGGATGCCATCAGTCAAGATGTGGCCCAGAAGTTAATTGACATCATGCCAGGGCGGTTTGCAGAGGTTTTGAAAAAGAACGGTCAACTGCAAATATTGAATCTGCATCAACTTCATGTAATTGTCAATAAAAGCCTTTGACACTTATGAAATGCTTGTAATTATACTTCAGTATTCCATAGTAGCATCTGACAGAAATAAAGACACTGATGCTACAAACTTTGTGAAAAGTAATACTTCCTCCTCACCCCCACTCTCCCCCATCCTCCTCACCCCCACTCACCCCCATCCTCCTCACCCCCACTCTTCCCCATCCTCCTCTCCCCCATCCTCTTCACCCCCACTCTCACCCATCCTCCTCACCCCCACTCTCCCCAATCCTCCTCACCCCCACTCTCCCCATCCTCCTAACCCCCACTCGCCCCATCCTCCTCACCCCCACTCTCCACCATCCTCTTCACCCCCCACTCTCCCCATCCTCCTAACTCCCACTCTTCCCCATCCTCCCCACTCTCCCCCATCCTCCTCACCCCCACTCGCCCCCATCCTCCTCACCCCCACTCTCCCCCATCCTCCTCACCCCCACTCTCCCACCATCCTCCTCACCCCCACTCTCCCCATCCTCTCACCCCCACTCTCCCCATCCTCCTAATCCTCCTGACCCCCACTCTCCCCATCCTCCTCACCCCCACTCGCCCCATCCTCCTCACCCCCACTCTCCCCCATCCTCCTCACCCCCACTCGCCCCATCCTCCTCACCCCCACTCTCCCCATCCTCTTCACCCCCACTCCCCATCCTCCTCACCCCCACTCTCCCCATCCTCTTCACCCCCACTCTCCCCATCCTCCTAACCCCCACTCTCCCCATCCTCCTAACTCCCACCCCCATCCTCCCCACTCCCCATCCTCCTCACCCCCACTCTCCCCCTCCTCACCCCCACTCTCCCCCATCCTCCTCACCCCCATTCTCCCCATCCTCCTCACCCCCACTCTCCACCATCCTCCTCAACCCCACTCTCCCCCATCCTCCTCACCCCCACTCTCCCCATCCTCCTCACCCCCACTCACCCCCATCCTCCTCACCCCCACTCTCCTCCCCCCCATCCTCACCCCCACTCTCCCCATCCTCCCCTCACCCCCACTCTCCCCATCCTCCTCACCCCCACTCTCCCCATCCTCCTCACCCCCACCCCCCATCCTCCTCACCCCCACTCTCCCCCATCCTCCTAACTCCCACTCTTCCCCATCCTCCCCACTCTCCCCCATCCTCCTCACCCCCACTCTCCCCATCCTCCTCACCCCCACTCTCCCCCATCCTCCTCACCCCCACTCGCCCCATCCTCCTCACCCCCACTCTCCCCATCCTCTTCACCCCCACTCTCCCCATCCCCCACTCTCCCCATCCTCCTCACCCCCACTCTCCCCACTCTCCCCATCCTCCTCACCCCCACTCTCCCCATCCTCCTCACCCCCACTCTCCCCACCATCCCTCACCCCCACTCTCCCCCATCCTCCTCACCCCCACTCTCCCCATCCTCCTCACCCCCACTCTCCCCATCCTCCCCATCCCCCACTCTCCCCATCCTCACCCCCCTCTCCCCATCCCCCCACTCTCCCCCATCCTCTTCCCTCTCCCCATCCTCCTCCCCCCACTCCACCCCCACTCTCCACCATCCTCTTCACCCCCACTCTCCCCCATCCTCCTCACACCCCACTCTCCCCATTTTCCTCTCCCCCACTCTCCCCATCCTCCTCACCCCTCACTCTCCCCATCCTCCTGACTCCCACTCTCCCCCATCCTCCTCACCCCCCACTCACCCCATCCCCCTCACCCCCAGTCTCCCCATCCTCCTCACCCCCCACTCTCACCCATCTTCCTCACCCCCACTCTCCCCATCCTCCTGACTCCCACTCTACCCAATCCTCCTCACCCCCACTCTCCCCATCCTCCTCACCCCCACTGTCCCCAATCCTCCTCACCCCCACTCTCCCCATCCTCCTGACTCCCACTCTCCCCAATCCTCCTCACCCCCACTCTCCCCATCCTCCTCTCCCCCACTCTCCCCATCCTCCTCTCCCCATCCCCCTCACCCCCAGTCTCCCCATCCCTCCTCACCCCCACTCTCCCCAATCCTCCTCACCCCCACTCTCCCCATCCTCCTGACTCCCACTCTCCCCAATCCTCCTCACCCCCACTCTCCCCATCCTCCTCACCCCCACTGTCCCCAATCCTCCTCACCCCCACTCTCCCCATCATCCTCACACCCCACTCTCCCCCATCTTCCTCACCCCCACTCTATCCCATCCTCCTCACCCCCACTTTCCCCATCCTCCTCACCCCCACTCTCCCCATCTTCCTGACACCCACTCTCCCCAATCCTCCTCACTCCCACTCTCCCCCATCCTCCTCACCCCCACTCTCCCCATCCTCCTCACCCCCACTCTCCCCATTCTCCTGACTCCCACTCTCTCCAATCCTCCTCACCCCCACTCTCCCCATCCTCCTGACTCCCACTCTCCCCCATCCTCCTCACTCCCCTCTCCCCATCCTCCTCACCCCCACTCTCCCCATCCTCCTCACCCCCACTCTCCCAATCCTCCTCACCCCCACTCTTCCCCATCCTCCTCTCCCCATCCCTCCTCACTCCCCCCACTCTCCCCATCCTCCTCTCCCCCACTCTCCCCATCCTCCTCACCCCCACTCTCCCCATCCTCCTCACTCCCACTCTCCCCATCCTCCTCACCCCCACTCTCCCCCATCCCCCTCACCCCCAGTCTCCCCATCCTCCTCACCCCCACTCTCCCCATCTTCCTCACCCCCACTCTCCCCATCCTCCTGACTCCCACTCTCCCCATCCTCCTCACCCCCACTCTCCCCATCCTCCTCACCCCCACTGTCCCCAATCCTCCTCACCCCCACTCTCCCCATCCTCCTGACTCCCACTCTCCCCAATCCTCTCACCCCCACTCTCCCCATCCTCCTCTCCCCCACTCTCCCCATCCTCCTCTCCCCATCCTCCTCACCCCCACTCTCCCCATCCTCCTCACCCCCACTCTCCCCAATCCTCCTCACCCCCACTCTCCCCATCCTCCTGACTCCCACTCTCCCCAATCCTCCTCACCCCCACTCTCCCCCACCCCCACTCTCCCCATCCTCCTCACCCCCACTCTCCCCATCATCCTCACACCCCACTCTCCCCCATCCTCCTCACCCCCACTCTCCCCATCCTCCTCACCCCCACTCTCCCCATCCTCCTCACCCCCACTCTCCCCCCATCTTCCTGACCCCCACTCTCCCCATCCTCCTCTCTCCCCATCTCCCCCATCCTCCTCACCCCCACTCTCCCCATCCTCCTCACCCCCACTCTCCCCATTCTCCCTCTCCCCATCCCACCCCACTCTCCCCATCCTCCTCACCCCCACTCTCCCCATCCTCCTCACCCCACTCTCCCCCATCCTCCTCACCCCCACTCTCCCCATCCTCCTCACCCCACTCTCCCCATCCTCCTCACCCCCACTCTCCCCATCCTCCTCACCCCCACTCTCCCCATCCTCCTCTCCCCCATCCTTTTCACCCCCACTCTCACCCATCCTTCTCCCTCTCCCCCCTCCTCTCCCCCATCCTCCTCACCCCACTCTCCCCCATCCTCCTCACCCCCACTCTCCCCATCCTCCTCACCCCCACTCTCCCCCAATCCCTCCCCTCACCCCCACTCTCCCCATCCTCCTGACCCCCACTCTCCCCATCCTCCTCACCCCCACTCTCCCCATCCTCCTCACCCCCACTCTCCCCAATCCTCCTCACCCCCACTCTCCCCCATCCTCTCACCCCACTCTCCCCCATCTTCCTCACCCCCACTCTCCCCATCCTCCTCACCCCACTCTCCCCCATCCTCCTCACCCCCACTCTCCCCAATCCTCCTCACCCCCACTCTCCCCATCCTCCTGACTCCCACTCTCCCCAATCCTCCTCACCCCCACTCTCCCCATCCTCCTCACCCCCACTGTCCCCATCCTCCTCACCCCCACTCTCCCCATCCTCCTCACACCCCACTCTCCCCCATCCTCCTCACCCCCACTTTCCCCATCCTCCTCACCCCCACTCTCCCCATCCTCCTCACCCCCACTCTCCCCCATCCTCCTCACCCCCTCCTCCCCATCCTCCTCACCCCCACTCTCCCCATTCTCCTGACTCCCACTCTCCCCATCCTCCTCACCCCCACTCTCCCCATCCTCCTCACCCCCATCCCCCATCCTCCTCACCCCCACTCTCCCCATCCTCCTCACCCCCACTCTCCCCATCCTCCTCACCCCCACTCTCCCCATCCTCCTCACCCCCACTCTCCCCCATCCTCCTCCCCACCCCCACTCTCCCCATCCTCCCTCACTCTCCCCCACTCCTCACCCCCACTCTCCCCATCCTCCTGACTCCCACTCTCCCCAATCCTCCTCACCCCACTCTCCCCAATCCTCCTCACCCCCCACTCTCCCCATCCTCCTCACCCCCACTCTCCCCCATCCTCCTCACCCCCACTCTCCCCATCCTCCTCACCCCCACTCTCCCCATCCTCCTCACCCCCACTCTCCCCATCCTCCTCACCCCACTCTCCCCCATCCTCCTCACCCCCACTCTCCCCCATCCTCCTCACCCCACTCTCCCCATCCTCCTCACCCCCACTCTCCCCATCCTCCCCCCCACTCTCCCCACTCTCCCCATCCTCCTCCCCACTCTCCCCCATCCTCCTCACCCCCACTCTCCCCATCCTCCTCACCCCCACTCTCCCCCATCCTCCTCACCCCCACTCTCCCCATCCTCCTCACCCCCACTCTCCCCATCCTCCTCACCCCCACTCTCCCCATCCTCCTCACCCCTCCTCCTCACCCCCACTCTCCCCATCCCTCACCCCCACTCTCCCCCATCCTCCTCACACCCCACTCTCCCCATCCTCCTCTCCCCCACTCTCCCCATCCTCCTCACCCCCACTCTCCCCATCCTCCTGACTCCCACTCTCCCCCATCCTCCTCACCCCCCACCCCCACTCTCACCCCATCCCCCTCACCCCCAGTCTCCCCATCCTCCTCACCCCCACTCTCACCCATCTTCCTCACCCCCACTCTCCCCATCCTCCTGACTCCCACTCTACCCAATCCTCCTCACCCCCACTCTCCCCATCCTCCTCACTCCCACTCTCCCCAATCCTCCTCACCCCCACTCTCCCCATCCTCCTCTCCCCCACTCTCCCCATCCTCTCTCCCCATCCCCCTCACCCCCACTCTCCCCATCCTCCTCTCCCCCACTCTCCCATCCTCCTCTCCCCATCCCCATCCTCACCCCCACTCTCCCCATCCTCCTCACCCCCACTCTCCCCAATCCTCCTCACCCCCACTCTCCCCATCCTCCTCACTCCCACTCTCCCCAATCCTCCTCACCCCCACTCTCCCCATCCTCCTCACCCCCACTCTCCCCATCCTCCTCACCCCCCACTCTCCCCCATCCTCCACCCCACTCTCCCCCTCCCCACCCCCACTCCCTCTCTCCCATCCTCCTCACCCCCACTCTCCCCATCCTCCTCACCCCCACTCTCCCCATCCTCCTGACCCCCACTCTCCCCAATCCTCCTCACCCCCACTCTCCCCATCCTCCTCACCACCACTCTCCCCATCCTCCTCACCCCCACTCTCCCCATTCTCCTGACTCCCACTCTCCCCAATCCTCCTCACCCCCACTATCCCCATCCTCCTGACTCCCACTCTCCCCCATCCTCCTCACACCCCACTCCCCATCCTCCTCACCCCACTCTCCCCATCCTCCTCACCCCCACTCTCCCCATCCTCCTCACCCCACTCTCCCCCCCATCCTCCTCTCCCCATCCTCACCCCCACTCTCCCCATCCTCCTCACCCCCACTCTCCCCAATCCTCCTCACCCCCACTCTCCCCATCCTCCTGACCCCCACTCTCCCCATCCTCCTCACCCCCACTCTCCCCATCCTCCTCACCCCCACTGTCCCCCCCACTCTCCCCATCCTCCTCACCCCCACTCTCCCCATCCTCCTCACCCCCACTCTCCCCATCCTCCTCACCCCCACTCTCCCCACTCTCCCCAATCCTCCACCCCCACTCTCCCCATCCTCCTGACTCCCACTCTCCCCAATCCTCCTCACCCCCACTATCCCCATCCTCCTCACCCCCACTCTCTTCAATCCTCCTCACCCCCACTCTCCCCCATCCTCCTCACCCCCACTCTCCCCATCCTCCTCACCCCCACTCTCCCCATCCTCCTGACTCCCACTCTCCCCATCCTCCTCACCCCACTCTCCCCAATCCTCCTCACCCCCACTCCCCCATCCTCCTCACCCCCACTCTCCCCATCCTCCTCACCCCCACTCTCCCCATCCTCCTCACCCCCACTCTCCCCATCCTCCTCACCCCCACTCTCCCCCATCCTCCTGACCCCACTCTCCCCCATCCTCCTCACCCCACTCTCCCCATCCTCCTCACCCCCACTCTCCCCATCCTCCTCACCCCCACTCTCCCCATCCTCCTCACCCCCACTCTCCCCAATCCTCCTCACCCCCACTCTCCCCATCCTCCTGACTCCCACTCTCCCCAATCCTCCTCACCCCCACTCTCCCCATCCCCCTCACCCCCAGTCTCCCCATCCTCACACCCCCTCACCCCCCACTCTCACCCATCTTCCTCACCCCCACTCTCCCCATCCTCCTCTCCCCCACTCTCCCCATCCTCCTCACCCCCACTCTCCCCAATCCTCCTCTCCCCCACTCTCCCCATCCTCCTCACCCCCACTCTCTTCAATCCTCCTCACCCCCACTCTCCCCATCCTCCTCATCCCCACTCTCCCCAATCCTCCTCACCCCAACTCTCCCCATCCTCCTCACCCCCACTGTCCCCAATCCTCCTCACCCCCACTCTCCCATCCTCCTGACTCCCACTCTCCCCCATCCTCCTCACCCCCACTCTCCCCATCCTCCTATCCCCCACTCTCCCCATCCTCCTCTCCCCATCCCCCTCACCCCCAGTCTTCCCATCCTCCTCACCCCCACTCTCACCCATCTTCCTCAACCCTACTCTCCCCAATCCTCCTCACCCCCACTCTCTCCATCATCCTCACACCCCACTCACCCCCATCATCCTCACCCCCACTCTATCCCATCCTCCTCACCCCCAATTTCCCCATCCTCCTCACCCCCACTTTCCCCATCCTCCTCCTCACCCCCACTCTCCCCATCCTCCTCACCCCCACTCTCCCCATCCCCCTCACCCCCAGTCTCCCCATCCTCCTCACCCCCCACTCTCCCCCATCCTCCTCACCCCCACTCTATCCCATCCTCCTCACCCCCACTTTCCCCATCCTCCTCACCCCCACTCTCACCATCCTCCTCACCACCACCCCATTCTCCTCACCCCCACTCTCCCCAATCCTCCTCCTCCCCACTCTCCACATTCTCCTGACACCCACTCTCCCCAATCCTCCTCACCCCCACTCTCCCCAATCCTCCTCACTCCCACTCTCCCCCATCCTCCTCACCCCACTCTCCCCATCCTCCTCACCCCCACTCTCCCCATCCTCCTCACCCCCACTCTCCCCATCCTCCTCACCCCCACTCTCCCCCATCCTCCTCACCCCCACTCTCCCCATCCTCCTCACCCCCACTCTCCACCATCCTCTTCACCCCCACTCTCCCCATCCTCCTAACCCCCACTCTCCCCATCCTCCTAACTCCCACTCTTCCCCATCCTCCCCACTCTCCCCCATCCTCCTCACCCCCACTCGCCCCATCCTCCTCACCCCCACTCTCCACCATCCTCTTCACCCCCACTCTCCCCATCCTCCTCACCCCCACTCGCCACCTACTCCTCACCCCCACTCTCCACCATCCTCTTCACCCCCACTCTCCCCCATCCTCCTCACACCCCACTCTCCCCATTTTCCTCTCCCCCACTCTCCCCATCCTCCTCACCCCTCACTCTCCCCATCCTCCTGACTCCCACTCTCCCCCATCCTCCTCACCCCCCACTCTCCCCATCCCCCTCACCCCCAGTCTCCCCATCCTCCTCACCCCCCACTCTCACCCATCTTCCTCACCCCCACTCTCCCCATCCTCCTGACTCCCACTCTACCCAATCCTCCTCACCCCCACTCTCCCCATCCTCCTCACCCCCACTGTCCCCAATCCTCCTCACCCCCACTCTCCCCATCCTCCTGACTCCCACTCTCCCCAATCCTCCTCACCCCCACTCTCCCCATCCTCCTCTCCCCCACTCTCCCCATCCTCCTCTCCCCATCCCCCTCACCCCCAGTCTCCCCATCCTCCTCACCCCCACTCTCCCCAATCCTCCTCACCCCCACTCTCCCCATCCTCCTGACTCCCACTCTCCCCAATCCTCCTCACCCCCACTCTCCCCATCCTCCTCACCCCCACTGTCCCCAATCCTCCTCACCCCCACTCTCCCCATCATCCTCACACCCCACTCTCCCCCATCTTCCTCACCCCCACTCTATCCCATCCTCCTCACCCCCCCACTTTCCCCATCCTCCTCACCCCCACTCTCCCCATCCTCCTCTCACCCACCCACTCTCCCCAATCCTCCTCACTCCCACTCTCCCCCATCCTCCTCACCCCCACTCTCCCCATCCTCCTCACCCCCACTCTCCCCATTCTCCTGACTCCCACTCTCTCCAATCCTCCTCACCCCCACTCTCCCCATCCTCCTGACTCCCACTCTCCCCCATCCTCCTCATCCCCACTCTCCCCATCCTCCTCACCCACACTCTCCCCATCCTCCTCACCCCCACTCTCCCAATCCTCCTCACCCCCACTCTTCCCCATCCTCCTCTCCCCCATCCTCCCATTCCTCACCCCCACTCTCCCCCATCCTCCTCACCCCCACTCTCCCCAATCCTCCTCACCCCCACTCTCCCCATCCTCCTGACTCCCACTCTCCCCAATCCTCCTCACCCCCACTCTCCCAATCCTCCTTACCCCCACTCTCCCCATCCTCCTCACCCCACTCTCCCCCATCCTCCTCCCCACTCCCCCACTCTCTCCCCATCCTCCTCACCCCCACTCTCCCCATCCTCCTCACCCCCACTCTCCCCCATCCTCCTGACACCCACTCTCCCCAATCCTCCTCACTCCCACTCTCCCCCATCCTCCTCACCCCACTCTCCCCATCCTCCTCACCCCCCACTCTCCCCATCCTCCTAACTCCCACTCTTCCCCATCCTCCCCACTCTCCCCATCCTCCTCACCCCCACTCCCCATCCTCCTCACCCCCACTCTCCCCCATCCTCCTCACCCCCACTCGCCCCATCCTCCTCACCCCCACTCTCCCCATCCTCCTTCACCCCCACTCTCCCCCATCCTCCTGACCCCCACTCTCCCCATCCTCCTCACCCCCACTCTCCCCATCCTCCTCACCCCCACTCTCCCCCATCCCCCATCCTCCTCACCCCCACTCTCCCCATCCTCCTCACCCCCACTCTCCACCATCCTCTTCACCCCCACTCCCCCATCCTCCTCACCCCCACTCTCCACCATCCTCTTCACCCCCACTCTCCCCATCCTCCTAACCCCCACTCTCCCCATCCTCCTCACCCCCACTCTCCCCATCCTCCTAACTCCCACTCTTCCCCATCCTCCTCCCCACTCTCCCCCATCCTCCTCACCCCCACTCCCCATCCTCCTCACCCCCACTCTCCACCATCCTCACTCTCCCCATCCTCCCACTCTCCCCATCCTCCTCACCCCCATCCTCCTCACCCCCACTCTCCCCATCCTCCTCACCCCCACTCTCCCCCATCCTCCTCACACCCCACTCTCCCCATTTTCCTCTCCCCCACTCTCCCCATCCTCCCCACCCCCCACTCTCCCCATCCTCCTGACTCCCACTCTCCCCCATCCTCCTCACCCCCACTCTCCCCATCCCCCTCACCCCCACTCTCCCCATCCTCCTCACCCCCACTCTCCCCATCTTCCTCACCCCCACTCTCCCCATCCTCCTGACTCCCACTCTACCCAATCCTCCTCACCCCCACTCTCCCCATCCTCCTCACCCCCACTGTCCCCAATCCTCCTCACCCCCACTCTCCCCATCCTCCTGACCCCACACTCCCCAATCCTCCTCACCCCCACTCTCCCCATCCTCCTCTCCCCCACTCTCCCCATCCTCCTCTCCCCCATCCCCCTCCACCCCCAGTCTTCCCATCCTCCTCACCCCCACTCTCACCCATCTTCCTCAACCCTACTCTCCCCAATCCTCCTCACCCCCACTCTCTCCATCATCCTCACACCCCACTCACCCCCATCATCCTCTCCCCCACTCTATCCCATCCTCCTCACCCCCACTTTCCCCATCCTCCTCACCCCCACTTTCCCCATCCTCCTCACCCCCACTCTCCCCATCCTCCTCACCCCCACTCTCCCCATCCCCCTCACCCCCAGTCTCCCCATCCTCCTCACCCCCCACTCTCCCCCATCCTCCTCACCCCCACTCTATCCCATCCTCCTCACCCCCACTTTCCCCATCCTCCTCACCCCCACTCTCACCATCCTCCTCACCACCACTCGCCCCATTCTCCTCACCCCCACTCTCCCCAATCCTCCTCACTCCCACTCTCCACATTCTCCTGACACCCACTCTCCCCAATCCTCCTCACCCCCACTCTCCCCATCCTCCTCACCCCCACTCTCCCCATCCTCCTCACCCCACTCTCCCCATCCTCCTCACCCCCACTCTCCCCATCCTCCTCACTCCCACTCTCCCCATCCTCCTCACCCCCACTCTCCCCCATCCTCCTCACCCCCACTCTCCCCATCCTCCTCACCCCCACTCTCCCCATCCTCTTCACCCCCACTCTCCCCATCCCCTAACCCCCACCTCCCCATCCTCCTCACCCCCACTCTCCCCATCCTCCCCACTCTCCCCCATCCCCCTCTCCCCCCATCCTCCTCACCCCCACTCTCCCCATCCTCTTCACCCCCACTCTCCCCATCCTCCTCACCCCCACTCTCCCCCATCCTCCTCACCCCCACTCTCCCCATCCTCTTCACCCCCACTCTCCCCCATCCTCCTCACCCCCACTCTCCCCATCCTCCTCACCCCCACTCTCCCCATCCTCCTCACCCCCACTCTCCCCATCCTCCTGACTCCCACTCTCCCCATCCTCCTCACCCCCACTCTCCCCATCCTCCTCACCCCCACTCTCCCCCATCCTCCTCACCCCCACTCTCCCCATCTTCCTCACCCCCACTCTCCCCATCCTCCTGACTCCCACTCTCCCCAATCCTCCTCACCCCCACTACCCCCTCCCCATCCTCCTCACCCCCACTCTCCCCAATCCTCCTTACCCCCACTCTCCCCCATCCTCACACCCCCACTCTCCCCATCCTCCTCACCCCCCACTCTCCCCATCCTCCTCACCCCACTGTCCCCATCCTCCTCACCCCCACTCTCCCCAATCCTCCTCACCCCCACTCTCCCCATTCTCCTGACTCCCACTCTCCCCAATCCTCCTCACCCCCACTCTCCCCATCCTCCTGACTCCCACTCTCCCCAATCCTCCTCACCCCCACTCTCCCCAATCCTCCTCACCCCCACTCTCCCCATCCTCCTCACCCCCACTCTCCCCATCCTCACCCCCACTCTCCCCAATCCTCCTCACCCCCACTCTCCCCATCCTCCTCACCCCCACTCTCCCCATCCTCCTGACTCCCACTCTCCCCAATCCTCCTCACCCCCACTCTCCCCATCCTCCTCACCCCCACTCTCCCCATCCTCCTCACCCCCACTCTCCCCATCCTCCTCACCCCCACTGTCCCCAATCCTCCTCACCCCCACTCTCCCCATCCTCCTCCCCACTCCCACTCTCCCCAATCCTCCTCACCCCCACTCTCCCCATCCCCCTCACCCCCAGTCTCCCCATCCTCCTCACCCCCCACTCTCACCCATCTTCCTCACCCCCACTCTCCCCATCCTCCTCTCCCCCACTCTCCCCATCCTCCTCACCCCCACTCTCCCCATCCTCCTCACCCCCACTCTCCCCATCCCCCTCACCCCCAGTCTCCCCATCCTCCTCACCCCCACTCTCCCCCATCCTCCTCACCCCCACTCTATCCCATCCTCCTCCCCCCTCACTCCCCCATCCTCCTTTCCCCATCCTCCTCACCCCCACTCTCCCCATCCTCCTCACCACCATCTCCCCATTCTCCTCACCCCCACTCTCCCCAATCCTCCTCACTCCCACTCTCCACATTCTCCTGACACCCACTCTCCCCAATCCTCCTCACCCCCACCCACTCTCCCCAATCCTCCTCACTCCCACTCTCCCCCATCCTCCTCACCCCCACTCTCCCCATCCTCCTCACCCCCACTCCCCCCATTCTCCTGACCCCCACTCTCCCCAATCCTCCTCACCCCCACTCTCCCCCATCCTCCTCACTCCCACTCTCCCCATCCTCCTCACACCCACTCTCCCCATCCTCCTCACCCCCACTCTCCCCATCCTCCTCACCCCCACTCTCCCCATCCTCCTCACCCCCACTCTCCCCATCCTCCTCACCCCCACTCTCCCCATCCTCCTCACCCCCACTGTCCCCAATCCTCCTCACCCCCACTCTCCCCAATCCTCCTCACCCCCACTCTCCCCATTCTCCTGACTCCCACTCTCCCCATCCTCCTCACCCCCACTCTCCCCATCCTCCTGACTCCCACTCTCCCCATCCTCCTGACACCCACTCTCCCCAATCCTCCTCACTCCCACTCTCCCCATCCTCCTCACCCCACGCTCCCCATCCTCCTCACCCCCACTCTCCCCATTCTCCTGACTCCCACTCTCCCCAATCCTCCTCACCCCCACTCTCCCCATCCTCCTGACTCCCACTCTCCCCCATCCTCCTCACACCCACTCTCCCCATCCTCCTCACCCCCACTCTCCCCATCCTCCTCACCCCCACTCTCCCAATCCTCCTCACCCCCACTCTCCCCATCCTCCTCACCCCCACTCTCCCCATCCTCCTCACCCCCACTGTCCCCAATCCTCCTCACCCCCACTCTCCCCAATCCTCCTCACCCCCACTCTCCCCATTCTCCTGACTCCCACTCTCCCCAATCCTCCTCACCCCCACTCTCCCCATCCTCCTGACTCCCACTCTCCCCAATCCTCCTCACCCCCACTCTCCCCAATCCTCCTCACCCCCACTCTCCCCCAATCCTCCTCACCCCCACTCTCCCCATCCTCCTCACCCCCACTCTCCCCAATCCTCCTCACCCCCACTCTCCCCATCCTCCTCACCCCACCTCTCCATCCCCATCCTCCTGACTCATCCCCACTCTCCCCAATCTTCCTCACCCCCACTCTCCCCCATCCTCCTCACCCCCACTCTCCCCAATCCTCCTCACCCCCACTCTCCCCATCCTCCTGACTCCCACTCTCCCCAATCCTCCTCACCCCCACTCTCCCCATCCCCCTCACCCCCAGTCTCCCCATCCTCCTCACCCCCACTCTCACCCATCTTCCTCACCCCCACTCTCCCCATCCTCCTCTCCCCCACTCTCCCCATCCTCCTCACCCCCACTCTCCCCAATCCTCCCTCTCCCCCACTCTCCCCATCCTCCTCACCCCCACTCTCCATCCTCCTCACCCCCACTGTCCCCATCCTCCTCATCCCCACTCTCCCCAATCCTCCTCACCCCAACTCTCCCCATCCTCCTCACCCCCACTGTCCCCAATCCTCCTCACCCCCACTCTCCCTATCCTCCTGACTCCCACTCTCCCCAATCCTCCTCACCCCCACTCTCCCCATCCTCCTATCCCCCACTCTCCCCATCCTCCTCTCCCCATCCCCCTCACCCCCAGTCTTCCCATCCTCCTCACCCCCACTCTCACCCATCTTCCTCAACCCTACTCTCCCCAATCCTCCTCACCCCCACTCTCTCCATCATCCTCACACCCCACTCACCCCCATCATCCTCTCCCCCACTCTATCCCATCCTCCTCACCCCCACTTTCCCCATCCTCCTCACCCCCACTTTCTCCCCATCCTCCTCACCCCCACTCTCCCCATCCTCCTCACCCCCACTCTCCCCATCCCCCTCACCCCCAGTCTCCCCATCCTCCTCACCCCCACTCTCCCCCATCCTCCTCACCCCCACTCTATCCCATCCTCCTCACCCCCACTTTCCCCATCCTCCTCACCCCCACTCTCCCATCCTCCTCACCACCACTCGCCCCATTCTCCTCACCCCCACTCTCCCCAATCCTCCTCACTCCCACTCTCCACATTCTCCTGACACCCACTCTCCCCAATCCTCCTCACCCCCACTCTCCCCCATCCTCCTCACCCCCACTCTATCCCATCCTCCTCACCCCCACTCTCCCCATCCCCCTCACCCCCAGTCTCCCCATCCTCCTCACCCCCCACTCTCCCCAATCTTCCTCACCCCCACTCTCCCCCATCCTCCTCCTCACCCCCACTCTCCCCAATCCTACTCACCCCCATCCTCTCCCCATCCCCTCCTCACCCCCACTGTCCCCAATCCTCCTCACCCCCCCCCATCCTCACCCCCATCCCCCTCCTGACTCCCACTCTCCCCAATCCTCCTCACCCCCACTCTCCCCATCCCCCTCACCCCAACTCTCCCCATCCTCTTCACCCCCACTCTCACCCATCCTTCTCTCCCCATCCTCCTCTCCCCCATCATCCTCACCCCCACTCTCCCCATCCTCCTGACTCCCACTCTCCCCCATCCTCCTCACCCCCACTCTCCCCCATCCTGTTCACACCCCACTCTCCCCCATCCTCCTCACCCCCACTCTCCCCATCCTTCTCACCCCCACTCTCCCCATTCTCCTGACTCCCACTCTCCCCAATCCTCCTCACCCCCACTATCCCCATCCTCCTGACTCCCACTCTCCCCCATCCTCCTCACACCCACTCTCCCCATCCTCCTGACTCCCACTCTCCCCCATCCTCCTCACCCCCACTCTCCCCATCCTTCTCACCCCCACTCTCCCCATTCTCCTGACTCCCACTCTCCCCAATCCTCCTCACCCCCACTCTCCCCATCCTCCTGACTCCCACTCTCCCCCATCCTCCTCACACCCACTCTCCCCATCCTCCTCACCCCCACTCTCCCCATCCTCCTGACTCCCACTCTCCCCCATCCTCCTCACCCCACTCTCCCCATCCTCCTCACCACCACTCGCCCCATCCTCCTCACCCCTACTCTCCCCAATCCTCCTCACTCCCACTCTCCCCATTCTCCTTACTCCCACTCTCCCCAATCCTCCTCACCCCCACTCTCCCCATCCTCCTGACTCCCACTCTCCCCAATCCTCCTCACCCCCACTCTCCCCATCCCCCTCACCCCCAGTCTCCCCATCCTCCTCACCCCCACTCTCCCCAATCCTCCTCTCCCCCACTATACCCATCCTCCTCACCCCCACTCTCTTCAATCCTCCTCACCCCCACTCTCCCCCATCCTCCTCACCCCCACTCTCCCCATCCTCCTCATCCCCACTCGCCCCATCCTCCTCACCCCCACTCTCCCCAATCCTCCTCACTCCCACTCTCCCCATTCTCCTGACACCCACTCTCCCCAATCCTCCTCACCCCCACTCTCCCCCATCCTCCTCACCCCCACTCTCCCCCATCCTCCTCACACCCCACTCTCCCCCATCCTCCTCAGGCCAACTCTCCCCATCCTCTTCACCCCCACTCTCACCCATCCTTCTCTCCCCATCCTCCTCTCCCCCATCCTCCTAACCCCCAATCTCCCCCATCCTCCTCACCCCCACTCTCCCCATCCTCCTGACTCCCACTCTCCCCCATCCTCCTCACCCCCACTCTCCCCATCCTGTTCACACCCCACTCTCCCCCATCCTCTTCACCCCCACTCTCCCCATCCTCCTCACCCCCACTCTCCCCATTCTCCTGACTCCCACTCTCCCCAATCCTCCTCACCCCCACTCTCCCCATCCTCCTGACTCCCACTCTCCCCCATCCTCCTCACCCCACTCTCCCCATCCTCCTCACCCCCACTCTCCCCATCCTCCTGACTCCCACTCTCCCCCATCCTCCTCACCCCCACTCTCCCCATCCTCCTCACCACCCTCACCCCCATCCTCCTCACCCCACTCTCCCCAATCCTCCTCACTCCCACTCTCCCCATTCTCCTTACCCCACTCTCCCCATCCTCCTCACCCCCACTCTCCCCATCCTCCTGACTCCCACTCTCCCCAATCCTCCTCACCCCCACTCTCCCCATCCCCCTCACCCCCGGTCTCCCCATCCTCCTCACCCCCCACTCTCACCCATCTTCCTCACCCCCACTCTCCCCATCCTCCTCTCCCCTCTCTCCCCATCCTCCTCACCCCCACTCTCACCCAATCCTCCTCTCCCCCACTCTCCCCATCCTCCCTCACCCCCACTCTTCCCATCCTCCTCACCCCCACTCTCCCCATCCTCCTGACTCCCACTCTCCCCAATCCTCCTCACCCCCACTCTCCCCATCCCCCTCACCCCCACTCTCCCCATCCTCCTCACCCCCACTCTCCCCATCCTCCTCTCCCCCACTCTCCCCCTCCTCACCCCCACTCTCCCCATCCTCCTCACCCCCACTCTCCCCATCCTCCTCACCCCCACTCTCCCCATCCTCCCATCATCCTCCTCACCCCCACTCTCCCCATCCTCCTCACCCCCACTGTCCCCAATCCTCCTCACCCCCACTCTCCCCAATCCTCCTCACCCCCACTCTCCCCATTCTCCTGACTCCCACTCTCCCCAATCCTCCTCACCCCCACTCTCCCCCATCCTCTGACACCCCCACTCCCACTCTCCCCATCCTCCTCCTCACCCCCACTCTCCCCCATCCTCCTCACCCCCACTCTCCCCCATCCTCCTCACCCCCACTCTCCCCATCCTCTCCCCCACTCTCCCCATCCTCCCTCCCTCCCACTCTCCCCATCCTCCTCATCCTCCTCACCCCACTCTCCCCATCCTCCTGACTCCCACTCTCCCCCCCATCCTCCTCACTCTCCCCATCCTCCTCACCCCACTCTCCCCATCCTCCTCACCCCCACTCTCCCCATCCTCCTCACCCCCACTCTCCCCATCCTCCTCACCCCCACTCTCCCCATCCTCCTCACCCCCACTCTCCCCATCCTCCTCACCCCCACTCCCCCATCCTCCTCACCCCCACTCTCCCCATCCTCCTCACCCCCACTCTCCCCATTCTCCTGACTCCCCCACTCTCCCCAATCCTCCTCACCCCCACTCTCCCCATCCTCCTGACTCCCACTCTCCCCATCCTCCTCACCCCCACTCTCCCCATCCTCCTCACCCCACTCTCCCCATCCTCCTCACCCCCCACTCTCCCCATCCTCCTCACCCCCACTCTCCCCATCCTCCTCACCCCCACTCTCCCCATCCTCCTCACCCCCACTCTCCCCATCCTCACACCCCCTCTCCCCCACTCTCACCCCACTCTCCATCCCTCACCCCCACTCTCCCCCATCCTCCCACCCCACTCTCCCCATCCTCTCACCCCCACTCTCCCCATCCTCCTGACTCCCACTCTCCCCATCCTCCTCTCACCCCCACTCTCCCCATCCTCCTCACTCCCCCCAGTCTCCCCATCCTCCTCATCCCCACTCTCCCCATCCTCCTCACCCCCACTCGTCCCCATCCTCCTCTCCCCCATCCTCCTCACCCCCACTCTCCCCAATCCTCCTCTCCCCCACTCTCCCCATCCTCCTCACCCCCACTCTCCCCATCCTCCTCACCCCCACTCTCCCCATCCTCCTCACCCCCACTCTCCCCATCCTCCTCTCCCCCACTCTCCCCATCCTCCTCACCCCCACTCTCCCCATCCTCCTCACCCCCACTCTCCCCATCCTCCTGACTCCCACTCTCCCCAATCCTCCTCACCCCCACTCTCCCCATCCTCCTCCCCCACTCTCCCCATCCTCTCACCCCCACTCTCCCCATCCCCCTCCCCATCCCATCCTCCTCACCCCCACTCTCCCCACTCTCCCCATCATCCCTGACTCCCACTCTCCCCCATCCTCCTCACCCCCACTCTCCCCATCCTCACCCCCTCCCCATCCCCCATCATCCTCCTCACCCCCACTCTCCCCATCCTCCTCACCCCCACTCTCCCCATCCTCCTCACCCCACTCTCCCCATCCTCCTCACCCCCACTCTCCCCATCCTCCTCACCCCACTCTCCCCATCCTCCTCACCCCCACTCTCCCCCCATCCTCCTCACCCCCACTCTCCCCCATCCTCCTCACCCCCACTCTCCCCATCCTCCTCACCCCCACTCTCCCCATCCTCCTCACCCCCACTCTCCCCATCCTCCTCCCCCACCACCACTCTCCCCATCCTCCTCACCCCCACTCTCCCCCATCCTCTCACTCCCCCACTCTCCCCATCCTCCTCACCCCCACTCTCCCCATCCTCCACCCCCACTCTCCCCATCCTCCTCACCCCCACTCCCCCATCCTCCTCACCCCCATCCCCCATCTCCTCACCCCCACTCTCCCCCATCCTCCTCACCCCCACTCTCCCCATCCTCCTCACCCCCCTCTCCCCATCCTCCTCACCCCCACTCTCCCCATCCTCCTCACCCCCACTCCCCCATCCTCCTCACCCCCACTCTCCCCATCCTCCTCATCCCCCACTCCCCATCCTCCTCACCCCCACTCTCCCCCTCCTCACCCCCACTCTCCCCCATCCTCCTCACCCCACTCTCCCCATCCTCCTCACCCCCCACTCTCCCCATCCTCCCCCATCTCCCCCACTCTCCCCATCCTCTCCACTCTCCCCCACTCCTCACCCCCATCCCCCATCCTCCTCACCCCACTCTCCCCACCCCCATCCTCCTCACCCCCACTCTCCCCATCCTCCTCACACCCCACTCTCCCCCATCCTCCTCACCCCCACTCTCCCCATCCTCCTCACCCCCACTCTCCCCCATCCTCTCACCCCATCCCCATCCCTCACCCCCACTCTCCCCATCCTCCTCTCCCCCACTCTCCCCATCCTCCTCACCCCCACTCTCACCCCCATCCTCCTCACCCCCACTCTCCCCCATCCTCCACTCTCCCCATCCTCCCACCCCCACTCTCCCCATCCTCCTCACCCCCACTCCCCCACTCTCCCCCATCCTCCTCACCCCCACTCTCCCCCATCCTCCTCACCCCCACTCTCCCCATCCTCCTCACCCCCACTCCCCCATCCCCACACCCCACTCTCCCCATCCTCCTCATCCTCTCCCCCCACTCTCCCCATCCTCCTCACCCCCACTCTCCCCCATCCTCCTCACTCCCCACTCTCCCCCATCCTCTTCACCCCAACTCTCCCCATCCTCCACACCCTCTCCCCCACTCTCCCCATCCTCCTCACCCCCACTCTCCCCATCCCTCGCCCACCCCACTCTCCCCCATCCTCCTCACCCCCATCTCTCCCCATCCTCCTCACCCCCACTCTCCCCCATCCTCCTCCCCATCCCCCCACTCTCCCCCATCCTCCTCACCCCCACTCTCCCCATCCTCCTCACCCCCACTCTCCCCATCCTCCTCACCCCCACTCTCCCCATCCTCCTCACCCCCACTCTCCCCCATCCTCCTCACCCCCACTCTCCCCATCCTCCTCCCTACCCCCACTCTCCCCCATCCTCCTCTCCCCCACTCTCCCCATCCTCCCCCCCCACTCTCCCCATCCTCCTCCTCACTCCCACTCTCCCCATCCTCCTGACTCCCACTCTCCCCATCCTCCTCACCCCCACTCTCCCCATCCTCCTCACCCCCACTCTCCCCAATCCTCCTCACTCCCACTCTCCCCATCCTCCTGACTCCCACTCTCCCCATCCTCCTCACCCCCACTCTCCCCATCCTCCTCACCCCCACTCTCCCCATCCTCCAACCCCACTCTTCCCCATCCTCCCAACCCCACTCTCCCCATCCTCCTGACTCCCACTCTCCCCCATCTTCCCCATTCACCCCAACTCTCCCCATCCTCTTTACTCCCCCACTCTCACCCATCCTCCTCTCCCCCACTCTCCCCATCCCTCCTCTCCCCCATCCTCCTCTCCCCCACTCTCCCCATCCTCCTCTCCCCCATCCTCCTCACCCCCACTCTCCCCATCCTCCTCACCCCCACTCTCCCCCATCCTCCTCACACCCCACTCTCCCCCATCCTCTTCACCCCAACTCTCCCCATCCTCTTCACCCCCACTCTCACCCATCCTCCTCTCCCCCACTCTCCCCATCCTCCTCTCCCCCATCCTCCTCACCCCCACTCTCCCCCATCTTCCTCACACCCACTCTATCCCATCCTCCACACCCTCACTCTCCCCCATCCTCCTCACCCCCACTCTCCCCATCCTCCTCACCACCACTCGCCCCATCCTCCACCACTCGCCCCACCCCCACTCGCCCCCATCCTCCTCACCCCCACTCTCCCCATCCTCCTGACTCCCACTCTACCCCATCCTCCTCACCCCCACTCTCCTCCATCCTCCTCACACCCCACTCTCCCCCATCCTCTTCACCCCAACTCTCCCCATCCTCTTCACCCCCACTCTCACCCATCCTCCTCTCCCCCACTCTCCCCATCCTCCTCTCCCCCGTCCTCCTCACCCCCACTCACCCCATCCTCCTCACCCCCACTCACCCCATCCTCCTCACCTCCACTCTCCCCCATACTTCTCACCCCCACTCTCCTCAACCCCACTCTCCCCCATCCTCCTGACCCCACTCCCCCCATCCTCCTCACCCCCACTCTCCTCCATACTCCTCACCCCCATTTTCCCCATCCTCCTCACCCCCACTCTCCCCCATCCTCCTCACCCCCACTTGCCCCCATCCTCCTCACCCCCACTCTCTCCCCCATCCTCCTCACCCCCACTCTCCCCAATCCTTCTCACCCCCACTCTCCCCAATCCTCCTCACCCCCACTCTCCCCATCCTCCTGACTCCCACTCTCCCCCATCCTCCTCACCCCCACTCTCCTCCATCCTCCTCACACCCCACTCTCCCCCATCCTCTTCACCCCAACTCTCCCCATCCTCTTCACCCCCACTCTCACCCATCCTCCTCTCCCCCACTCTCCCCATCCTCCTCTCCCCCGTCCTCCTCACCCCCACTCTCCCCATCCTCCTCACTCCTAACCCCCTACTCTCCCAATCATCCTCAACCCCCACTCTCCCCCATATATAGTGTGTGGGTTTAGGGTCAGGCTTGTGGATTTAGGGTCAGGGGTGTGGGTTTAGAGTCAGGCGTGTGGGTTTAGGGTCAGGCATGTGGTTTAGGGTCAGGGGTGTGGGTTTAGGGTCAGGTGTGTGGGTTTAGGGTCAGGCTTGTGGATTTAGGGTTAGGGGTGTGGGGTTTAGGGTCAGGTGTGTGGGTTTAGGGTCAGGCATGTGGTTTCGGGTCAGGGGTGTGGGTTTAGGGTCAGGCTTGTGGATTTAGGGTCAGGGCTATAACATGCTGATATATTATGCTACTACATGCTAACAATGGTTACAATGAACCATGAGGGAAGGAGGAAAGAGGAAAGGTGGAGATACGTCAGGTAATCAGTTAATTAAGGAAGGAGAATACTTGTTGTTATCTCATCTCCTCGCAGATCTGACAGCCGAACAGTGCTCGGCGTTGTGCACACTTCATGTTCCTGCAGTTGTTACCTTTCATCACATCATCACTTTCATAATCCCTTTACAAAGCCCAGAACTTCGCTTCTCTACAGCCCCCACTACCCACCCTTCTCTACATCCCCCACTACCCACCCTTCTCTACATCCCCCTCTACCCTTCCTTCTCTACAGCCCCCACTACCCACCCTTCTCTACAGCCCCCACTACCCACTCTTCTCTACATCCCCCACTACCCACCCTTCTCTACAGCCCCCACTACCCACCCTTCTCTACATTGCCCACTACCCACCCTTCTCTAAATCCCCCACTACCCACCCTTCTCTACATCCCCCTCTACCCTTCCTTCTCTACAGCCCCCACTACCCTCCCTTCTCTACATCCCCCTCCAGAGGGGATAGGTAGTTTGCCCCTGGTGATGCATTGGGCGGACCATACCACCATCTGAAGAGTCCTGCGGTTGCAGGCGGTGCAGTTGCCGTACCAGGTGTTGATACAGCCTTACAGTGATTTCAAGTCTATGTATATAGGCATCAGCTTCTAATGTGCTAGTGATGGCTATTTAAAAGCCTGATGGCATTGCCTTCTGGATGATAGCGGGTCCTTGATGATCTTTTTGGCCTTCCTGTGACATTGGGTGCTGTATGTATCCTGGAGGGCAGGTAGTTTGCCCCAGGTGATGCGTTGGGCAGACCGTACCACCCTCTGGAGAGCCCTGCAGTTGCAGATGGTGCAGTTGCCGTACCGTATACAGCCCTACAGGATGCTCTCAATTGTGCATCTGTAAACGTTTGTGAGGGTTTTAGGTGTCAGGCGCTGTTTTGCCTTCTTCGCAACACTGTCTGTGTGGGTGGACCATGTGTACACTGAGGAACTTGAAGCTTTCCACCTTCTCCACTTTGGTCTTGTCGATTGGAATAGGGGGGTGCTCCCTCTACTGTTTCCTGAAGTCCAGAATCAGCTCCTTTGTTTGACATTGAGTAAGAAGTTATTTACCTGACAACACACATCCAGAGCACTCACCTCCTCCATGTCGGCTGTCTCGTCATTGTTGGTAATCAAGCCTACTACTGTTGTGTCATCTACAAACTTGATGAATGAGATGGAGGCGTGCGTGGCCACACAGTCATGGGTGAACACGGAGTACAGGAGGGGGCTGAGCATGCACCCTTGTGGGGCCCCAGTGTTGAGGATCAGCGACGTGGAGGGGTTGTTTCCTACCTTTACCACCTGGGGGCATCCCGTCAGGAAGTCCAGGACCCATTTTTACAGGGCGGGGTTCAGACCCAGGGCATCGAGCTTAACGATGAGCTTGGAGGGTACTATGGTGTTGAATGCTGAGCTATAGCCAATGAACATAATTCTTACATAGGTATTCCTCTTGTCCAGATGGGTTAGGGCAGTGTGCAGTGCGATGGCGGTTACATTGTCTGTGGATCTATTGGGGCGGTAAGTAATTTGAAGTGGGTCTTGGGTGTCAGGTAAGGTAGAGGTGATATGACCCTTGACTAGTCTCTCAAAGCACTTCATGATGACAGAAGTGATTCCTACGGGGCGATAGTAATTTATTTCAGTTACCTTTGCTTTCTTGGGTACAGGACTAATGGTGGCCATCTTGAAGCATGTGGGGACAGCAGACTGGGATGGGGAGAGATTGATGTCCATTAACTTCTTCGATATAGGGGGCGCTCTTTTCATTTTTGGATAAAAAACGTTCCCGTTTTAAACAAGATATTTTGTCACGAAAAGATGCTCAACTATGCATATAATTGACAGCTTTGGAAAGAAAACACTCTGACGTTTCCAAAACTGCAAAGATGTTATCTGTGAGTGCCACAGAACTGATGCTACAGGCGAAACCAAGATGAAATTTCAAACAGGAAATGGCCCAGATTTTGAGGGCGCTGTGTTCCAATGTCTCCTTATATGGCTGTGAATGCACCAGGAATAAGCCTACACTTTCTGTCGTTTCCCCAAGGTGTCTGCAGCATTGTGACGTATTTGTAGGCATATCATTGTAAGATTGACCATAAGAGACTACATTTACCAGGTGCCGGCTTGGTGTCCTCCGTCAAAATCATTGCGTAATCTCCAGCTGCGTGCATTTTACCATTTGCTTCAGAGGAGAAAGTCAACTGCCACGAATGATTTATCATCGAATAGATATGTGAAAAACACCTTGAGGATTGATTCTAAACAACGTTTGCCATGTTTCTGTCGATATTATGGAGTTAATTTGGAAAAAAGTTTGGCGTTGTAATGACTGAATTTTCGTTTTTTTTTCTTAGCCAAACGTGATGAACAAAACGGAGCGATTTCTCCTACACAAATAATCTTTTTGGAAAAACTGAACATTTGCTATCTAACTGAGAGTCTCCTCATTGAAAACATCCGAAGTCCTTCTAAGGTAAATGTTTTTATCTGAATGCTTTTCTTGTTTTTGTGAAAATGTTGCCTGCTGAATTCTAGGCTTAATGCTATGCTAGCTATCAATACTCTTACACAAATGCTTGTGTAAATATGGTTGAAAAGCATATTTTGAAAATCTGAGATGACAGTGTTGTTAACAAAATGCTAAGCTTGTGAGTGAATATATTTCTTTAATTTCATTTGCGATTTTCATGAATAGTTAACGTTGCGTTATGCTAATAAGCTTAAGGCTATGATTACGCTCCCGGATACGGGATTGCTCGATGCAAGAAGTTAACACACCAGCCAGCTGGTCTGCGCATGCTCTGAGGATGCAGCTAGGGATGCCATCTGGACCAGCAGCCTTGCGAGGGTTAACACCCATGTCTTACGTCGGCCACAGAGAAGGAGAGCCCACAGTCCTTGGTATCGGGACGCGTTGGTGGCACTGTGTTATCCTCAAAGCAGGCGAAGAAATAGTTTAGCTTGTCCGGAAGCAAGACGTTGGTGTCAGTGACGTGGCTGATTTTCCTTTTATAGTGAATGTCTGTGAATGTCCGAGACGTTGAATTGAGACTCCATATAATGACATTTTGCCTGTTTGATTGCCTTTCGGAGGGAATAAATACACTGTTCGTATACTGCCATATTCTTAGTCACCTTGCTATTGTTAAATGCGGTGGTTTGTGCTTTCAGTTTTACTCAAATTCTACCATCTATCCACGGTTTCTGGTTAGGGTAGGTTTTAATCGTAACAGTGTCACAACATCTCTCATACACTTCCTGATAACTCAGTCACCGTATCAGTATATTCGTCAATGTTATTCTCGGAGGCTACCCAGAACATATCCCAGTCTGCAAGATCAAAACAATCTTGAAGCGTAGTTTCCGATTGGTCAGATCAGCGTTGAATAGTCCTTTGCACGGGTAATTCCTGTTTAAGTTTCTGCCTATATGAAGGGAGGAGCAAAATGGAGTCATGATCAGATTTGCCAACCGGAGGGCCTTGTAGGCATCTGGGAAGTTGGAGTAGCCGTGGTTGAGTTTTTTAGCAGCGCGGGTACTACAGTCGATGTGTTGATAGAACTTCGGTAGCACTTTCCTCAAATTTGCTTCGTTAAAAGCCCCAGCTACAGTAAATGCGGCCTCAGGATATATTTGTAGTTTCCAGTTTGCATAAAGTCCAGTGAAGTGCTTTGAGGGCCGTTGTGGTATCGGCTTGTGGGGGAATAAACACGGCTGTGACTATAGCTGAAGAGAATTCTCTTGGTAGGTAATACGGTCGGCATTGGATTGAGAGGTATTCTAGGTCTGGTGAACAAAAGGACCTGAGTTCCTGTATGTTATCACAATCACACCACGAGTAGTTAATCATGAAACATACACCCCTGCCCTTCTTCTTCCTGGACAGATATTTAATCCTGTCTGCGCGATGAACTGAGAACCCAACTGGCTGGACGACTCAGTATATCCTGAGAAAGCCATGTTTCCGTGAAACCGAGTATGTCATCCTGATGTATCTCTGGAAAGAAATCCTCACTCTGAGCTCGTCAACTTTATTATCCAGAAGCTGAACATTAGCGAATAACACACTCAGAAGTGGTGGATGATATACACCTAGAAGTCCACTCTGAATATCTCTCCTCCGCCTGCGGTGTTTGGAGCAGCCTCCAGAATCAGTTCAATTGCCCTGGGGCGTACGAACAAAAATAAATTGTTCCGTTTCGGATAGTTGTATTCCTGGTCGTAATGCTGGTGAGTTACCGCCGCTCTGATATCCAAAAGTTCTTCCCGGCTGTATGTAATAACATACAAAAAATTCTAGCCTAATAATGTAAGAAATAACACATAAAAAACAGAATACTACAAAGTTGTCTAGGGGCTAGAAGCATGGGTGTCCGAGCTGTGTGCCAGTAGTTCAAACAGACAGCTCGGTGCATTCAACATGTCAATACCTCTCATAACTACAAGTAGTGATGAAGTCAATCTCTCCTCTACTTTGAGCCAGGAGAGATCGACAACGCTTATTATTAATGTTAGCTCTCTGTGTACTTCCAAGGGCCCACCATGCTGCCCTGTTCTGAGCAAATTGCAATTTTCCTAAGTCCCTCTTTGTGGCACCTGACCACACAACTGAACAGTAGTCAATGTGCAACAAAACTAAGGCCTGTTGGACCTGCCTTGTTGATATTGAAGGCAGAGCAGCGCTGTATTATAGACAGACTTCACCCCATCTTAGCTCCTGTTCTATCAATATGTTTTGACCATGACAGTTTACAATCCAGGGTTACTCCAGGCACTTTAGTCATCTCAACTTGCTCAATTTACAATTTCCACATTGTTTAGTGAATGATTTGTCCCAAATACAATGCGTTTTGTTTCAGAAATATTTAGGGCTAACTTATTCCTTGCCACCCACTCTGAAACTGACTGCAACTCTTTGTTAAGTGTTGCATTAATTTCAGTCGCTGTAGTAGCTGACGTGTATAGTGTTGATCCGCAAATATAGACAATTGAATAAAAGTCAGTGGCATGTCGTTAGTAAAGATGGAGAAAGCAAGGGGCCTAAACAGCTACCCTGGAGAATTCCTGATTCTACCTGGATTATGTAGCCTTCCCCATTTATCCTTCTCCCAAATCCGTTCAGCTGATGTTCTGATGTTCTGAAAGAGCTGCAAAAGCTGGACCCCTACAAATCAGCCGGGCTAGACAATCTGGACCCTTTCTTTCTAAAATTATCTGCCGAAATTTTTGCCACCCTTATTACTAGCCTGTTCAACCTCTCTTTCGTGTCGTCTGAGATTCCCAAAGATTGGAAAGCAGCTGTGGTCATCCCCCTCTTCAAAAGGGGGGACACTCTTGACCCAAACTGCTACAGACCTATATCTATCCTACCAAGCCTTTCTAAGGTCTTCGAAAGCCAAGTCAACAAACAGATTACCGACCATTTCGAATCTCACCATACCTTCTCTGCTATGCAATTTGGTTTCAGAGCTGGTCATGGGTGCACCTCAGCCACGCTCAAGGTCCTAAACGATATCTTAACCACCATCGATAAGAAACATTACTGTGTAGCCGTATTCATTGATCTGGCCAAGGCTTTCGACTCTGTCAATCACCTCATCCTCATCGGCAGACTCAACAGCCTTGGTTTCTCAAATGATTGCCTTGCCTGGTTCACCAACTACTTCTCTGATAGAGTTCAGTGTGTCAAATCGGAGGGTCTGCTGTCCGGACCTCTGGCAGTCTCTATGTGGGTGCCACAGGGTTCAATTCTTGGACCGACTCTCTTCTCTGTATACATCAATGAGGTCGCTCTTGCTGCTGGTGAGTCTCTGATCCACCTCTATGCAGACGACACCATTCTGTATACTTCTGGCCCTTCTTTGGACACTGTGTTAACAACCCTCCAGGCAAGCTTCAATGCCATACAACTCTCCTTCCATGGCCTCCAATTGCTCTAAAATACAAGTAAAACTAAATGCATGCTCTTCAACCGATCGCTACCTTCACCTACCTGCACCTGCCCACCTGTCCAACATCACTACGTGGACAACTACAAATACTTAGGTGTCTGGTTAGACTGTAAACTCTCCTTCCAGACCCATGTCAAACATCTCCAATCCAAAGTTAAATCTAGAATTGGCTTCCTATTTCGCAACAAAGCATCCTTCACACATGCTGCCAAACATACCCTTGTAAAACTGACCATCCTACCAATCCTCGACTTTGGCGATGTCATTTACAAAATAGCCTCCAATACCCTACTCAACAGATTGGATGCAGTCTATCACAGTGCAATCCGTTTTGTCACCAAAGCCCCATATACCACCCACCATTGCGACCTGTACGCTCTCGTTGGCTGGCCCTCGCTTCATACTCGTCGCCAAACCCACTGGCTCCATGTCATCTACAAGACCCTGCTAGGTAAAGTCCCCCCTTATCTCAGCTCGCTGGTCACCATAGCATCTCCCATCTGTAGCACACGCTCCAGCAGGTATATCTCTCTAGTCACCCCCAAAAGCAATTCTTTCTTTGGCCGCCTCTCCTTCCAGTTCTCTGCTGCCAATGACTGGAACGAACTACAAAAATCTCTGAAACTTGAAACACTTATCTCCCTCACTAGCTTTAAGCACCAACTGTCAGAGCAGCTCACAGATTACTGCACCTGTACATAGCCCACCTATAATTTAGCCCAAACAACTACCTCTTTCCCTACTGTATTTAATTAATTTATTTATTTTGCTCCTTTGCACCCCATTATTTTTATTTCTACTTTGCACATTCTTCCATTGCAAATCTACCATTCCAGTGTTTTACTTGCTTTATTGTATTTACTTTGCCACCATGGCCTTATTTTTGCCTTTACCTCCCTTATCTCACCTAATTTGCTCACATCGTATATAGACTTGTTTATACTGTATTATTGACTGTATGTTTGTTTTACTCCATGTGTAACTCTGTGTCGTTTGTATGTGTCGAACTGCTTTGCTTTATCTTGGCCAGGTCGCAATTGTAAACGGGAACTTGTTCTCAACTTGCCTACCTGGTTAAATAAAGGTGAAATAAATAAATAAATAAAAAATGTTAGACAAGTAACTCTTTGTCCACAATAAAGTCAAAACACATACTTTTTTCCAGCAGCAGACTATGATCGATAATGTCAAAAGCTGCACAGAAGTCTAACAAGACAGCCCCCACAATCAGACAGCCCCCACATGTTATTTTCTCTTCTTTTGCAAATCTAAAATTACATTTACTTTTGTTTTTGTATTTTTCACTGCAATTTCAACTGCAATTTCAAGTTATTTTGTTCTTTTCAAAAACCCAGCGTAAACATTTTGCCATATTGAAATGTGGGTGAAATTAGGTTTCCTTGATTCCCTAATCCTGGATAAGCCCAGTCTGACATAATTTATGTTCCTGCTCTTTGAGCTGATAGCACCTTGACTCAGACAGGAGAGACAGTTCCTTTGAAGACAGAGACAGAAGAGAGGCACAGCTTCCATTTCTCTCTGCTGTATGTGGACAGGTTGGTACTTCAGAAGAAATATGCAGAGACAGAGAGGAGCTGAAAGCGCTTTGTTAGGCTGGGAATGACAAGCTGAAATAGAACCCTCAAAGAGACCACAGAGAAGAGAAAAGGAAAGACAGACGATTTATCAATTTATCATCAATAGATGTATCATTCTTATTGTAAAGCTGCTATCCTGTTAATATAAAGCTGTCTCGTAGAAGAACGCAATAGTGATGTTATTAAAAAGGTCAATCATTTTACAAAGCTCTGACATGCATTGTGATAGGCTGCCCTTCCTTAACATCAGGTGGCAATTATGACCACAGTCTGGTGAAGGTATGAGCCATATGAGCATACTGTGAAGAGCCTGGTGGCACTTAGCTAGCACACAGCTAGCATGCACATCGCTAGTACCCTGCTAACACACAGCTAGCACACAGCTAGTGTAACAGGATTATATTGGTGATTCCCCTTGCCACTTTATTGTTAAGCCAATGGGTTTTGGTTTGAGTTTTGTCTTGCCTTCACCTACTCAACATGGCATCTTATTGGCTGGTTTGCGTAGCTTGCTTACGAGGGGGGATGTTCCAGCTAGCATCATCCCAGTGAACAAGCACCAAACCAGCGGTAAGTTGTTGGTTGCAAAGCACTGTACGTCAAAAGTGATTTTTATACTCCCAAGTGATGATGTAAATGTACAATTTATATCAATTTGTTTGTAAATGTTATTCGAACATCACACATAAGATGCAGCGTTTTTTGGAGAATATTTGTTGTGCATTTTGTTGTAAAGAATTCCCGCCAGTACTAGCTAGCAACTTACAGTGTCTGGTGGGGGGGTTCATATATTTTGTACAGTGCGTGAGTGCAGAGTTGGATGGTGAGACGTGCATTGCATGACGTGCAATTTTGTGCTGTTCCTATCAGGTACATTCTTAAAGATATTATTTTGTATATTGTAATTGTATTATTTTGGTAACTAGTCCAAGTGAACAAGCACCAAACCAGCGTGCGTGAGTGCAGAGTTTGGTTGAATAAATCTCCATGACTGGTGCTACACGTTGGAGTTCCATGTCGATGACTGATTGAACACAACGCAAGCAGAGTACTGTTACAGTGGTGCCGTTACCGTTCTTCTGGATCGGATCATCCTTTGCTGGATTTCCATCTCAGAACTTCGCCGTGGTTGCCGTTGAAGAATCAGATAAGACGTTTCTGCTGCAGTTTATGGGGATATCGCATTTTGCCACAAGAGGGCGCCACTGCAATGTTTTATTATCGAAATTGATGATTTCTCTGTCTGAGGCTCTTCACAGATAAACGATGACTTTTGTGTTACTTGATTATTTGCAATTCTAATGTATATCTGATATACGTAGGTTGAGTTTTACCAGTGTACTAGACATAGGTTAGATTTTGATGTGAGGTTAACCTGTTGAAACTCCCCATCCCGGATCCGGGATCGTGACTAAAGCCTCAGGCTCATTAGCATAACGCAACGTTAACGATTTCTGAAAATTGCAAGTAAAATGAAAATAATGTGCCTGCTCTCAAGCTTAGCCTTTTCTTAACAACACTGTCATCTCAGATTTTCAAAATATGCTTTTGAACCATAGAAATTGACTAATTTGTGTAAGAGTATACTAAGCTAGCTTAGCATTTTGAGTAGCATTTAGCACGCAACATTTTCACAAAAACCAGATAACCAAATAAATAAAATCATTTACCTTTGAAGAGCTTCGGATGTTTTCAATGAGGAGACTCTCAGTTACATACCAAATGCGCAGTTTTTCCTGAAAGCGTCTGTGTGTAGGAGAAATCGTTCCGTTTTGTACATCACATTTGGCTACCGAAACGAACCGAAAATTCAGTCACCTACAACGTCAAACTTTTTCCGAATTAACTCCATAATATCGACCGAAACATGGCAAACGTTGTTTGGAATCAATCCTCAAGGTGTTTTTTCACATATCTCTTCATTGATATATCGTTCGTGGAAGCCTGCATTCTCCTCTGAATTCTGTGGAAAAATACTTGCAGCTGACCTTTGCGCATCAATTTCGGCGCAGGACACCAGGCGGACACCTGGTAAATGTGGTCTCTTATGGTCAATCTTCCAATGATATGCCTACAAATATGTCACAATGCTGCAGACACCTTGGGGAAACGACAGAAAGGGCAGACTTACTCCTCTCGCATTCACAGCCATATAAGGAGACAATGGAAAACAGAGCCTCAAAAATCCTGCTCATTTCCTGGATGCCGTCTCATCTTGGTTTTGCCTGAAGCTCACGTTCTAGGGCACGCACAGAAAATATCTTTGCAGTTCTAGACACGTCAGAGTGTTTTCTTTCCAAACCTATCAATTATATGCATAGTCGAGTATCTTTTTGTGACAAAATATCTTGTTTAAAACGGGAACGTTTTTCATCCAAAAATGATATAGCGCCCCTAGAGTTTCAAGAGGTTAACAAATATATATATATATGCCTTGTGCCTTGCGAAAGTATTCGGCCCCCTTGAACTTTGCAACCTTTTGCCACATTTCAGGCTTCAAACATAAAGATATAAAACTGTATTTTTGTGTGAAGAATCAACAACAAGCGGGACACAATCATGAAGTGGAACAACATTTATTGGATATTTCAAACTTTTTTAACAAATCAAAAACTGAAACATTGGGCGTGCAAAATTATTCAGCCCCCTTAAGTTAATACTTTGTAGCGCCACCTTTTGCTGTGATTACAGCTGTAAGTCGCTTGGGGTATGTCTCTATCAGTTTTGCACATCGAGAGACTGAAATTCTTTCCCATTCCTCCTTGCAAAACAGCTCGAGCAGTGAGGTTGGATCAGTGAGGTTGGATGGAGACTTTAGCATTCTAACACCTGGATATGTGAACAGCAGTTTTCAGTTCAGAATGGTCCTGTATTTTTCCAGTGGGTATGGGGTGTTCAGGGTGACACGTTTTGCATTGTTGATTCAATTTTGGATGGAGAGCATTTGTGAACAGCAGTTTTCAGTTCTTTCCACAGATTCTCGATTGGATTCAGGTCTGGACTTTAACTTGGCCATTCTAACACCTGGATATGTTTATTTTTGAACCATTCCATTGTAGATTTTGCTTCATGTTTTGGATCATTGTCTTGTTGGAAGACAAATCTCCGTCCCAGTCTCAAGTCTTTTGCAGACTCCATCAGATTTTCTTCCAGAATGGTCCTGTATTTGGCTCCATCCATCTTCCCATCAATTTTAACCATCTTCCCTGTCCCTGCTGAAGAAAAGCAGGCCCAAACCATGATGCTGCCACCACCATGTTTGACAGTGGGTATGGGGTGTTCAGGGTGATGGGCTGTGTTCAATTTTGGATGGAGAGCATTTTACGCCAAACATAACGTTTTGCATTGTTGCCAAAAAGTTCAATTTTGGTTTCATCTGACCAGAGCACCTTCTTCCACATGTTTGGTGTGTCTGCCAGGTGGTTCAATTTTGTTTCATCTGGCAAACTTTAAACAACACTTTTTATGGATATCTTTAAGCAATGGCTTTCTTCTTGCCACTCTTCCATAAAGGCCAGATTTGTGCAATATACGACTGATTGTTGTCCTATGGACAGAGTCTCCCACCTCAGCTGTAGATCTCTGCAGTTCATCCAGAGTGATCATGGGCCTCTTGGCTGCATCTCTGATCAGTCTTCTCCTTGTATGAGCTGAAAGTTTAGAGGGACGGCCAGGTCTTGGTAGATTTGCAGTGGTCTGATACTCCTCCCATTTCAATATTATCACTTGCACAGAGCTCCTTGGGATGTTTAAAGCTTGGGAAATCTTTTTGTATCCAAATACGGCTTTAAACTTCTTCACAACAGTATCTCGGACCTGCCTGGTGTGTTCCTTGTTCTTCATGATGCTCTTTGCGCTTTTAACGGAAATCTGAGACTATCACATTGCAGGTGCATTTACATGGAGACTTGATTACACACAGGTGGATTGTATTTATCATCATTAGTCATTTAGGTCAACATTGGATCATTCAGAGATCCTCACTGAACTTGCTGCACTGAAAGTAAAGGGGCTGAATAATTTTGCACGCCCAATGTTTCAGTTTTTGATTTGTTAAAAAAGTTTGAAATATCCAATAAATGTCGTTCCACTTCATGATTGTGTCCCACTTGTTGTTGATTCTTCACAAAAAAATACAGTTTTATATCTTTATGTTTGAAGCCTGAAATGTGGCAAAAGGTTGCAAAGTTCAAGGGGGCCGAATACTTTCGCAAGGTACTGTATATATATATATATATATACATTTTTTGCTATTTACATTTTTATTAGTGTGTTGATTTCCGATTGTTAAAATGGAAGGTGTTGGGAGAGGTAGGGGTTTCCTGTCATTTAATCTGTCACCATCTGTTGGTAGGGGTTCAGCCAAAATTCCAGTTGCTTCTACACCTATGCCTAAACTGGAGGGTTTTGATGATAGTTTACCCATGGACACGCCCAAGGATGTGTATGAAAGAGTTTTGCCAAATACAGGGAGTGGGGAGGTCTCCATGGATTTCATAGCAGACATAGTACAGCAGATTGGTCATTCCATTGGGGAGAACATTGCCTCCTGTTTGGAGTCAAAGGCAATTGTTGGACATGTTGGGGACAATGTTATGGGGAGTGTATGCAGCTCGAGGGGTATGGATGTGTCAGGCCTGAACCTGGTATTGAAGTCTGATATCAGGGAACCGGTGTACTTTCGGGGGGATGGCTCTGAAAAGTGCACAGTGCATGAGTGGGAGGATATGGTCATGGTTTACATGCATAAGAGGTGCGTATCTGTGTTGGACCAAGCAGTTGAGGTTATGGGCAGGCTTATGGGAAGGGCCCGCGATGTTGTTAAAGTTGGCATATGTAGCAATCCCTCCATTGATTTATCTAAAGGCCCGAGTCCCATCTTTGACTGAAACAACATTTTAGTGACACTGCTTTTTCAAGCCCCTTGCTGACTTCTATGCCACATTACCTCTGACGGATGAACAACCATTTGAATATTGGCTCAGACTGAACAGGGCTATGGAGGTTGCTGAAGATTGTCTAAGAGACAGGAAAAAAGTGTTGAAGACCCATCTCGTGAGCTCACAGTCATGTTCATCAGACATTGCCCTAACGCTGAACTGTTCCTTATCTTTAAGTGCAAGCCATTACAGCAGTGGACTGCTGCAGATGTTCATGAGAGGCTGGATGAATACAGGAGGGAGCGGAGGTACTCTCACTTACCTAAGGTGACCCCAGCCATCGCAACAATGAAGCAGGAAGTTGGTGCTGTCATGCCAATCATCATGCCTGCTGTGAGGCCCCACATGGAAGTACCCAATACGTTGCCTTACCCAGCCCAGACTATTCAGGGCTCAGCTGAGCCGATGGAAAGTATCCTTGCAATGCTGGAGCGTGTGCTGGAGCAGAGGCCACAACAGTCTGACCAGAAGTTCCAAAAAGGGAATAGGAGCAGAGTGAAGTCTAATGGGCCATGTAACGTGTGCGGGGATGCTGGACATGATACTTACTTTCACTGCAGGGCCAATCACCTCTGCTTTCTTTGTCATGTAGCTGGCCACGCAAGCTCTCAGTGCCCCAAGGCCGCAGCTCTGAGCGCAGCTGGTGGAATCCCTACAGCAATCACTGCTCAGCTCCCGGAAAACTAGTAGGCCTGCATGTAGAAGGGGAGAGTGTTCGGCCTTTTGTAGAGTCCCCATCAGTGAGAGCTGTTGATTTGGTGTCTGTTTATAAAAGTGTTTGTGACGAAATGGAGACTGAGAAGAGTATCATAATGCAGAACACACAGAGACTTTCCCCGTATGATGATTTATTCTATGACAAGGTGTTAATAGGAGGAGAAGTAGAAATGAGAGCTATGCTTGACAGTGGAGCCATGGCTTGTACCTTGAGCTCTAGGGTCTTGCCTGAACTGTTGCATGCAAGAGTGTTGAAAAGTCCATCATTGAGTCCTACAGAGGTAGTCTTGGTTGGTTGTGGTGGGTTGAAGACGAGGCCTTTGGCAGTATGTGAGCTGGAGATGGAGGTGTATGGATGTAGAGTTGCCGTGCCTACACTGGTGGTTGAAAGGCAGAGTGATGACCTCATCTCGGGCAGCAATCTCCTAAAGCACTTGATTCGCCACCTGAAGACGGATGGAGATCTCTGGAAGAGGGTTTATACTCCTGTGTGTGACGGGGGTGAGGAGAGCAAGCTAATCGATATGATGGCTAATGTGGAGAGATGGAGAGACAGTGAAGTACCTGACAAAGTTGGAACTGTGAGCCTAAAAGGGGCTGTGACTCTAGAGCCTATGCAGGAGCACTTAGTCTGGGGCAGACTATGAAACACTCAGAATCTATCAGCTGGTAGTGCTGTTGTCATTGAGCCCAGCAGTTCAAGGTCAACACCAAGGTCGATACTGGTAGGGAGGCTCTATTGCGGGGAATGGGTGGCTCCCTGTTAGAGTGATAAACCCTTCTCAGAAGACAGTGACATTGAGACGAAACGCCACTCTAGCCGATGTCTTTCCCTGCATGGCTCTAGAGGACTTTGACTGTTCGTGTGTGAATGATGATTCATCAGCAGCTTTACATCAGCAAGTGCTGAGAACGGCTAATATACTCACTGACTGCCAAGATGACTTGACACTGACTGATGACGGTTCCAGCCAACTTCACGATACTGACGGACCAGACAGTTCAAACGATCCTGAGGTCTTACGTGACTTAGGTTTGACTGATATTGATGTCTCCTCCTGTCAAGCGTGTCCTGCTGGTAAGAAGAAACTCATCCAGCTCATAGCTGAGTACCAGTCTATTTTTTCCAGGCACAAGTTGGATTGTGGAAAAGCTTCCGGATGTCTTCACCGCATTCAACTAAGTGATGAGAAACCCTTTCGGATGCCCTACCGACGCCTTTCACCAAATCATTATGAGAAGCTCAAACAGGCATTGAATGAGATGGAAGAACGTGATATCATAAGGAAGTCTAGTAGTGAGTTCGCCTCTCCCCTTGTCCTTGTATGGAAGAAGTCTGGAGACCTGAGACTCTGTACTGATTTTCATTTGCTCAATGCTCGCACCATCAAAGACGCCCACCCACTCCCTCACCAGGCTGACGCGCTGGCTTCTTTAGGTGGAAATGCCTTTTTCTCGACAATGAACCTTACCTCTGGCTACTACAATGTGGAAGTGCATGAGGATGACTGGAGATTCACAGCTTTTACGTCGCCATTTGGATTGTATGAATACAATCGTATGCCACAGGGGTTACGTAATAGTCCTGCAACCTTTATGAGGATGATGCTATACATCTTTGGGGATCAGAACTTTCTTAGCCTGCTGTGTTACCTTGACGATGTCTTGGTCTATGCGCCCACTGAAGATCTGGCTATACAGCGCCTGGAAATGGTTTTTGAGCGTCTCAAGGCTCACAACCTGAAGTTGCCGCCAAAAAAGTGTAACTTTCTGCAGAGGTCTGTGAAGTTTCTGGGGCATATCATTAGTGCGGATGGTGTAGCTACAGACCCTGAGAAGGTGAGGGCCATTACAGGAGTAACAGAAGCTGATCTGATGGAAGATGGCACTGACATTCCATCTCAGAAGAAAATGAGGTCATTCCTTGGGATGGTGGTATATTATCAACAGTTCATTGAAGGTTGCTCGACCATTGCAAAGCCTCTCTTTGGATTGACTACTGAACACAAGGCTCCACGCTGGAAAAAGAAGTGACGCTCACCTGTCAGGAAGTTGACGGCTGCCGACTGGACAACAGAATGCAGACAGGCCTTATTCCAGCGAAAGCAAGCCTTACTTACTTACTTATGCTCTGGATAAGAGCGTCTGCTAAATGACTTAAATGTAAATGTAAATTACTGGACCAGGTTTTGTTGGCCCACCCCAACTTCGAAAAACCCTTTCTACTCTCGGTGGATGCATCCAGCAATGGCTTAGGTGCCGTGCTGTCTCAGGTGCAGGAACCGGGAGCTACAGCGAGACCTATAGCCTTCGCAAGCAAGTCCATCAGTTATGCGCAGTCGAGGTATCCTGCGCACAGGCTCAAGTTCTTTGCCATGAAATGGGCTATCTGTGACAAGTTCCACCACTGGCTATGGGGACAGCAGTTCACGGTATGGACGGATAATAATCCCTTGACATATATTATGACCAAAGCAAAACTTGATGCTTGTGAACAGAGATGGGTCGCCAAGCTGGCACCGTACGAGTTTGACATCAAGTACATCCCTGGAAAAATAAATGTTGTTGCAGATGCTTTGAGCAGAGAGCCCTTCGTACGACCCAGTGCACTCCATCGCCTGACAAGGGTCCCGTATGAGACCTTACTCGCTGAAGCCAACGCTGTGTGCACAGACAGAGTGCAAGATGTGTTTCGCTGGTCCAGCCAACCCTTTGACAAAGCCTCTGACTCCAACGAATTGGTCATTAGCTGTCAGGCTACTGTTGACCTCCCATCTGGTGCTTTATCAAGACATGAAGTTGCAGCTGTTCTTCATTCACACAGGTGCTGGGGGGATGAAGTGGGCTCACATGCACTGCTGTTGCCACAGCTACCACAGGCTGTTATGCCATCAGAGCAGACCGATGTCGATGTTCTGCCACACGACCTACTGATGAGTAAGCAGCGTGATGAAAACGTGATCAGCAGAGTCATCTTCTTTGTGGAGAGGGGCAGAAGACCATCCCGGAGAGAGCGTGCCCATGAGAGTGTTGAGGTTTTGTGTCTTCTCAGAAGTTGGGACAAGTTGACCATGAAGATGGGGGAACTGTATTGTGTTTCGAAGAATGGGGTTACAAAGAAGAAAACGTATCTGTGGTTGTGGTTCCAGCCTCCATGAAAGCAGTGGTGTTGAAGGGTGTCCATGATGAAGCTGGCCACCAGGGCCAACAGAGAACAGTCTACCTGACAAGACAGAGGTTCTTCTGGCATGGCCTGGAGAGGGAGGTAAAAGCTTATGTGAAGTGCTGCAGGAGATGTGTAGTGAGCAAGACTCCTGATCTGGAAGCAAGAGCTCCTCTTGAGAGCATAATAACAACTGTGCCTCTTGAACTAGTGTGCATAGACTTCTGGTCTGCAGAAGATTCTTCAAACAAGTCCTTGGATGTGCTCGTTGTTACTGACCACTTTACCAAATTGGCTCATGCCTTCTTGTGTCCGAACCAGTCTGCTAAGTCAGTAGCTCATCAGTTGTGGAACAACTATTTCTGTGTCTACGGGATGCCTCGCCGTATTCACTCAGACCAGGGAGCAAACTTTGAGAGCGCTTTAATAGCCGAACTGTTGAGTGTTGCAGGCGTTCAGAAGTCTCACACCACACCGTACCATCCGATGGGGAACGGGCCCTGCTAAAGGATGAATAGGACTTTGGGAAACATGATCCGGGCCCTGACAACGAGATCAAAGCACAGATGGCCTCAGGCGCAGAAGTCCCTCACGTTTGCGTACAATTGTACAATCCACAGGACCACAGGCTTTGCCCTTTTCCTGCTAATGTTTGGGAGGACGCCAAGAATACCTGTTGACATAGTCTTTGGCTCTGTCATAGAGAACCCAGAAGTTGTCGACTATGACCAGTTTGTTCAGTCTTTGAGGAGAGATCTGAAAGAAGCCATGAATGCAGCACAGGCATCTGCAGCGAAGCAGTTGAAGAGGCATGCTGACCTTTATGACAGAAGAGTCAGAGGAGCACCAGTGGAGATTGGGGATCGAGTATTGCTGGCTAACAAGGGGGAGCGGGGAAAGCGGAAGCTCGCTGACTGTTGGGAGGATACCGTCTACCTTGTCAATGGACTGAATGCTGACAGTCACACTTTTAAGATTCAGAACAGCTCCATTGGACGGGAGGAGACGGTACATCGCAACCTGATAATGCCAGTCAACTTTCTTCCTCTTCCCCATGCTGCCATTGATGAGGGAACAGACATGTCTGGATTAACAGAGTCTGAGGACATGAATGACAGCCTTGTGGTCTCAGCTGCCATGGACACTGCAGTGGATGATGGTGCTGAGTACAGAACCAGAGTGTGGGTGTCAGAGTTGTCTTCTGAAGGAACAGGTGACACACGCCTGGAGGGTGATGTGTGATCCTTGGATGCTCAGGATATTCCACCTTTGGATTCCGTGGATGATATACTGCAGCTGGAAGGTCTGCCTCGATCAGAGAGACTTCAAGAATCTGACCAAGACTGTAACAATGTAGTGAGTGAGCAAATTGACCAGTCTGCTTACAATATCCGTACTGACCTACCAAACACGGACCATTCCTTACCTGATCAGTTACGTACTGACTGTGTTGATGGACACACTATTGCAACAGAACACAACACTGTTACCCCTTATGCAGTTGAAGGTAGTCGGGGTCGTACTAGGTCAAGGGCAGGAAGGCTATTTAAACCAGTGTCAAGACTGATTGAGATTATGAATCAGCAGAAAGTTAGCTCTTGAATGTTAAATATGTGAATAGAGGGTCAATGGTATTGACATATTTTATTTGTTTTGATTTTACATCATTGTGACCATGATTAGAGGTTGCAGGATGGTAATGTGACAGATATGATCAACTCTCTTAAGGTAGTTTATTTTATTACTTGGACGTTTTAAAGCCACTGAGTGTACTTAACTGTGGCTGCGATGCCTGTACAGGCATCAAAATCAGCAAAATTCCAGAGCGCCAACTAATAGTACTCGATACAACTCAAACTTTCATTAAAACACACATACAAGGTACTCAATTAAAGCCACACTCGTTGTGAATCTAGCCAACATGTCAGATTAGGAAACTGCTTTTCGGCGAAAGCATGAGAAGCTATTATCTGATAGCATGCAGCCCCCAGAAACACACAAAGGGGACGTAAACAAAGAAATTAGCGTAGCCGGCGCAACACAAAACGCAGAAATAAAATATAAAACATTCATTACCTTTGACGAGCTTCTTTGTTGGCACTCCTATATGTCCCATAAACATCACAATTGGGTCCTTTTTTGATTAAATTTGTCCACATATACCCAAAATGTCCATTTATGAACACCGTGAAATCCAGGAAAAAAGTCACGTTTCCCAACGCAACGTCATTTTTTAAAATTAAAAAAGTTGCCTATAAACTTTGACAAAACACTTCAAACTACTTTTGTAATCCAACTTTAGGTATTAGTAAACGTTAATAAACGATCAAATTGATCGCGGAGAGATCTGTATTCAACAGCTACAAGTTTGGAAATCGTGTCGACGTTTGCAACTTTCATTACTTCCTCTGGGAGGCTTCATGACAGGATGTGCCTATTACACAGATGACCAAGGATTTAGCTGCATTGTATTCACAACACTGGCGACATCGTGTGGAAGCTGTAGGAACTGCAAGCCCAGTCCCATCTAATAAAGCGTGCAATAGACAATACAGAGACTGGTGGATGGATTTTTTCTTAGTCGATTTTGTGATCAGGTTTCCTTGCGATTTTGACCACGGAACTCGTTCTGTTATAGTCATAGACACCATTGAACCAGTTCTAGAAACTTCAGAGTGTTTTCTATGCACACATACTAATCATATGCATATACTATATTCCTGGCCTGACTAGCAGGGCGTTGAAATGTTGCGCGATTTTTAACAAAAAACTGCGAAAATTAAGAGGTTTTAACATGTAACAGGCATGTTTATGTATGAGGGCTAAGGGGATTGATCAACCGCTTTTCACTCTAATTCTCAAGGAGAATAGTCTAATGACTGGAATATTTAGTGACTGATTTAAAGCAGGGTCTGCATCCTTGATATACACAGCTTTACCTTTTAGTTTTCTCTATTAGGTAGTATAAAAATATATATTTTTTTCTCTGAATTATTCTGTACATATGTTGAGTGTCTCTGTATCTGGTATGTTTGCACAGTGCCGTTTTGTATTTTTCTTATTTTTCTTGGCAAGTGGAATTCAGTAGGGGGGAGTGTAACAGGGTTATTTATATTGGTGATTCCCCTTGCCACTTTATTGTTATCCCAATGGGTTTTTGGTTTGAGTTTTGTCTTGCCTTCACCTACTCAACATGGCATCTTATTGGCTGGTTTGCGTCGCTTGCTTACGAGGGGGGATGTTCCAGTTAGAATCGTCCCAGTGAACAAGCACCAAACCAGCGGTAAGTTGTTGGTTGCAAAGCACTGTACGTCAAAAGTGATTTTTATACTCCCAAGTGATGATGTAAATGTACAATTTATATCAATTTGTTTGTAAATGTTATTCGAACATCACACATGAGATACAGCGTTTTTTGGAGAATATTTGTTGTGCATTTTGTTGTAAAGAATTCCCGCCAGTACGAGCTAGCAACTTACTGTGTCTGGTGGGGGGGTTCATATATTTTGTACAGTGCGTGAGTGCAGAGTTGGATGGTGAGACGTGCATTGCATGACGTGCCATTTTGTGCTGTTCCTATCAGGTACATTCTTAAAGATATTATATTGTATATTGTAATTGTATAATTTTGGTAACTAGTCCCAGTGAACAAGCACCAAACCAGCATGCGTGAGTGCAGAGTTGGATGAATAAATCTCCATGACTGGTGCTACACGTTGGAGTTCCGGGTCGATGACTGATTGTACACAACGCAAGCAGAGTACTGTTACACTAGCACACACCCCTCAAATACCCTGCGAACACACAGCTAGCACACCACTAGTACCCTGCTAACACACAGCTAGCACATCACTCGTACCCTGCTAACACACAGATAGCACACAACTAGCACACCGCTAGTACCCTGCTAACACACAGCTAGCACACAGCTAGCACATAGCACCTTGAATACCTGGCATATATACGTTGCTAGCACACATCAATAGATCAGAGGTGTGATTGAAAAGGCTATCAACGTGTTTCACCGAATCTCACTGTGGTTGACACCCCTCACATTGGTAACAATCTCTAGAGAAATATCAAAACCGTATCACATGTATTGGACTGCGTGATCAATAAGCTTTGTGTTATTTGAGATGAGCAGCAGGACAAATCAATTACAAATGTTGTAGTTTCTTGAGAATGTGACAATTTGCATTGGATGATGATGTGCAGTAATGGCACGATTCAGCCTTAGGAAATGTACGCACTTCTCAGTGGTTGGTATTCAGATTTACCTTCTGCAGGTGCGTAATGGGCTTTACAGGTGTGATTCCCTTGCGCTTCACTGAAAACCCTCCATTCTAGAAATCAAGTCAACTCCGTGGGTTTGGCACTATACTGTCATTTGTGCATGGCTACAGAAGCCTATAGCTTGGATCTCCAAATGTCATCCTTGAAAGTTGTAAGGGCAGCATTTCCTAAACTTTACTGTGGGAAAGGTGATATGTTGATATGCTTCAGTTTGCTGCCATGTGACTGGTTTCACATTTGTCTCCAGCGATTATAAGGTCAAATAGATCTAAAACAATTGTAATTTATATTTACAATTCCCTGATCCAAGCGGCTCACTAATTTACCCAGCTCTAATCAATAGCTCTTATCAAGTTGTAAATTACAGTGTATGGAGAATGGTCAGGAAAGATAAAGTAGTTGTTGCTCCACTTGGAAACGACAGGTTGCTCCACCTTATTGATAATTTCATCAAGCGTAAAGGTTGTGGAATAATGAAGGAATTAAGTCAAGGTCAGAATACGGTGTATCATCAGACACCTTATTTTCTTTGATCTTCACCCCAAATGAATGGCATGCTGTTCTCAGCTGTAACCTATATCAGGGAAGGAAGACTGTGTTCCCCGCAGCTGTAACCTATATCAGGGAAGGAAGACTGTGTTTCCCACAGCTGTAACCTATATCAGGGAAGGAAGACTGTGTTCCCGCAGCTGTAACCTATATCAGGGAAGGAAGACTGTGTTTCCCACAGCTGTAACCTATATCAGGGAAGGAAGACTGTGTTCCCGCAGCTGTAACCTATATCAGGGAAGGAAGACTGTGTTCCCGCAGCTGTAACCTATATCAGGGAAGGAAGACTGTGTTTCCCACAGCTGTAACCTATATCAGGGAAGGAAGACTGTGTTTCCCACAGCTGTAACCTATATCAGGGAAGGAAGACTGTGTTTCCCACAGCTGTAACCTATATCAGGGAAGGAAGACTGTGTTTCCCACAACTGTAACCTATATCAGGGAAGGAAGACTGTGTTCCCCGCAGCTGTAACCTATATCAGGGAAGGAAGACTGTGTTCCCCACAGCTGTAACCTATATCAGGGAAGGAAGACTGTGTTTCCCACAGCTGTAACCTATATCAGGGAAGGAAGACTGTGTTTCCCACAGCTGTAACCTATATCAGGGAAGGAAGACTGTGTTTCCCACAACTGTAACCTATATCAGGGAAGGAAGACTGTGTTCCCGCAGCTGTAACCTATATCAGGGAAGGAAGAATGTTTCCCACAGCTGTAACCTATATCAGGGAAGGAAGACTGTGTTTCCCACAACTGTAACCTATGTCAGAGAAGGAAGACTGTGTTCCCCACAGCTGTAACCTATATCAGGGAAGGAAGACTGTGTTTCCCACAGCTGTAACCTATATCAGGGAAGGAAGACTGTGTTCCCGCAGCTGTAACCTATATCAGGGAAGGAAGACTGTGTTTCCCACAGCTGTAACCTATATCAGGAAGGAAGACTGTGTTTCCCACAACCGTAACCTATGTCAGAGAAGGAAGACTGTGTTCCCCACAGCTGTAACCTATATCAGGAAGGAAGAGCAGGTAACCTATATCAGGAAGGAAGACTGTGTTCCCGCAGCTGTAACCTATATCAGGGAAGGAAGACTGTGTTTCCCACAGCTGTAACCTATATCAGGGAAGGAAGACTGTGTTTCCCACAGCTGTAACCTATATCAGGGAAGGAAGACTGTGTTCCCCGCAGCTGTAACCTATATCAGGGAAGGAAGACTGTGTTTCCCACAGCTGTAACCTATATCAGGGAAGGAAGACTGTGTTCCCGCAGCTGTAACCTATATCAGGGAAGGAAGACTGTGTTCCCGCAGCTGTAACCTATATCAGGGAAGGAAGACTGTGTTCCCGCAGCTGTAACCTATATCAGGGAAGGAAGACTGTGTTCCCGCAGCTGTAACCTATATCAGGAAGGAAGACTGTGTTCCCGCAGCTGTAACCTATATCAGGGAAGGAAGACTGTGTTCCCGCAGCTGTAACCTATATCAAGGAAGGAAGACTGTGTTCCCGCAGCTGTAACCTATATCAGGGAAGGAAGACTGTGTACCCCACAGCTGTAATCTATATCAGGGAAGGAAGACTGTGTTCCCCACAGCTGTAACCTATATCAGGGAAGGAAGACTGTGTTCCCCACAGCTGTAACCTATATCAGGGAAGGAAGACTGTGTTCCCCACAGCTGTAGCCTACATGAGGGATTGAAGACTGTGTTCCCCACAGCTGTAGTTTATTTATTTTTTCACCTTTATTTAACCAAGTAGGCAAGTTGAGAACAAGATCTCGGTTACAATTGCGACCTGGCCAAGATAAAGCAAAGCAGTTCGACACATACATGGATGGAAGGTGAATTAGTAACAAGAGCCACAATACAGCCCAGTAAAGCTTCAGTACTGTATCTGTTCGAAAATTAATGACGATGCCATCCAACCATGAAGCATCAAAATCTAAAAACACAACCCCACTAATACCTATAGTTACACAACTAATATTTTACAAAACTAATACCTACTGTTACACCACTAATATATTACACCACTAATACCTAATGTTACATCACTAATATATTACACCAATAATATCTACTGTTACATCACTAATAGTTTACACTACTAATACCTACTGTTACATCACTAATAGTTTACACTACTAATACCTACTGTTACATCACTAATGCCGACTGTTACATCACTAATATATTACACCATTAATACCTACTGTTACAACACTAATATATTACACCACTAATACCTACTGTTACACCACTAATACCTACTATTACACCACTAATACCTAATGTTACATAACTATTATATTAAACCATTAATACCTACTGTTACACCACTAATATATTACACCAATAATACCTATTGTGACACCACTAATGCCGACTGTTACACCACTAATATATTACAGCACTAATACCTACTGTTACTTCACTAATATATTAAACCACTAATACCTAATGTTACATCACTAATATATTAAAACACTAATACCTACATTTACACCACTAATATATTACACCACTAATACCTACTGTTACATCACTAATACAAACTGTGACACAACTAATATCTTCTGTTGTTCCACTAATACCTAATGTTACATCGTTAATATATTACACCACTAACACCTACTGTTACACCACTAATATATTACACCACTAATACCTACTGCTACACCACTAATACCTATTGTTGTATCACTAATGCCAACTGTTACACCACTAATAACTACTGTTACATCACTAAAATATTACACCAATAATGCCTACTGTTACATCACTAATATATTACACCACTAATACCTACTGTTACACCACTAATACCCACTGTTACACCACTAATACCCATTGTTACATCACTAATATATTACAAAACTAATACCTACTGTTACACCACTAATATATTACACCGCTAATTCCTAATGTTACATCACTAATATATTACACCAATAATACCTACTGCTACATCACTAATAGTTTACACTACTAATACCTACTGTTACATCACTAATACCTACTGTTACATCACTAATAGTTTACACTACTAATACCTACTGTTACATCACTAATAGATTACACTACTAATACCTACTGTTACATCACTAATACCTACTGTTACATCACTAATATATTACACCACTAATACCTACTGTTACAACACTAATATATTACACCACTAATACCTACTATTACACCAATAATACCTACTATTACACCACTAATACCTAATGTTACATCACTAATATATTACACCACTAATACCTACTGTTATACCACAAATATATTACACCAATAATGCCTATTGTGACACCACTAATGCCGACTGTTACACCACTAATATATTACAGCACTAATACCTACTGTTACTTCACTAATATATTACACCACTAATACCTACTGTTACACCACTAATACCAACTGTTACATCACTAATACCTACTGTTACATCGTTAATATATTACATCACTAACACCTACTGTTACATCACTAATACCTACTGTTACACAACTAATACTGACTGTTGTACCACTAATACCGACTGTTAAACCACTAATATATTACACCACTAATACCTCCTGTTCACTCACTAATACCTACTGTTACACCACACCCACTGTTACACCACTAATATATAACACCACTAATACCTACTGTTCAATTACTAATACCTACTGTTACACCACTAATACCTACTGTTACATTACTAATATATAACACCACTAATACATCACTAATACCTACTGTTACACAACTAATACCTGACTGTTGTACCACTTACTGTTAAACCACTAATATATTACACCACTAATACCTCCTGTTCACTCACTAATACCTACTGTTACCTAATACCCACTGTTACACCACATCACTAATACCTACTGTTCAATTACTAATACCTACTGTTACACCACTAATACCTACTGTTACATTACTAATATATAACACCACTAATACCTACTGTTACATCACTAATACCTTCTGTTGTACCACTAATACCTACTGTTACATCACCAATATATTACACCACTAATACCTATTGTTGTATCACTAATACCAACTGTTACACCACTAATATATAACACCACTAATACCTACTGTTCAATTACTAATACCTACTGTTACACCACTAATACCTACTGTTACATTACTAATACAAACTGTTACACCACTAATACCTACTGTTACATCACTAACACCTACTGTTACATCGTTAATATATTACACCACTAAACACCTACTGTTACACCACTAATATATTACACCACTAATACCTACTGCTACACCACTAATACCTATTGTTGTATCACTAATACCAACTGTTACACCACTAATAACTACTGTTACATCACTAAAATATTACACCAATAATGCCTACTGTTACATCACTAATATATTACACCGCTAACACCTACTGTTACATCACTAATACCTACTGTTACATCACTAATATATTACACCACTAATACCTACTATTACACCAATAATACCTATTGTGACACCACTAATACCTACTGTTACATCACTAATATCTACTGTTACATCACTAATATATTACACCACTAATACCTACTATTACACCAATAATACCTATTGTGACACCACTAATACCTACTGTTACACCACTAATATATTAAACCACTAATACCTACTGTTACACCACTAACATATTACACAACTAATAACTACTGTTACATCACTAATATATTATACCACCATACCTACTGTTACATCACTAATACCTACTGTTACACCACTAATACCCACTGTTACATTACTAATACCTACTGTTACACCACTAATACCTACTGTTATACCAATAAAAACCTCTGTTACCTACTGTTATACCACTAATACCTAATATTACACCACTAATACCAACTGTTACACCACTAATACCTACTGTTACACCACTAATAACTACTGTTATACCAATAATACCTACTGTTATACCAATAATACCTACTGTTACACCACCAATACCTACTGTTACACCACTAATACCTACTGTTATACAACTAATATATTACAAAACTAATACCTACTGTTACACCACTAATATATTACACCACTAATACCTAATGTTACATCACTAATATATTACACCAATAATACCTACTGCTACATCAATAATATATTACACTACTAATACCTACTGTTACATCACTAATACCTACTGTTACACCACTAATACCTACTGTTAAATCACTAATATATTACACCACTAAAACCTACAGTTACACCACTAACATATTACACCACTAAAAACTTCTGTTAAACCACTTACACCTACTGTTATACAACTAATACATACTGTTCCACTGCTAATACATACTGTTATATCACTAATATATTAAACCACTAATACCTACTGTTACATCACTAATACAAACTGTGACACAACTAATATCTACTGTTGTTCCACTAATACCTACTGTTACATCGTTAATATATTACACCAGTAACACCTACTGTTACACCACTAATATATTACACCACTAATACCTACTGCTACACCACTAGTACCTATTGTTGTATCACTAATACCAACTGTTACACCACTAATAACTACTGTTACATCACTAAAATATTACACCAGTAATGCCTACTGTTACATCACTAATATATTACACCGCTAACATCTACTGTTACATCACTAATACCTACTGTTACATCACTAATATATTACACCACTAATACCTACTGTTACACCACAAATATATTACACCAATAATGCCTATTGTGACACCACTAATACCTACTGTTACATCACTAATACAAACTGTGACACAACTAATATCTAGTGTTGTTCCACTAATACCTACTTTTAAATCACTAATATATTAAAGCACTAATGCCTACTATTATAACACTAAAAACTACTGTTAAACCACTAATATATTACACCACTAATACCTACTGTTACACAACTAATACCTACTGTTACACCAATAATACCTACTGTTACACCACTAATACCTACTGTTATACCACTAATATATTATACCACTAATACCTACTGTTACACCACTAATACCAACTGTTACATCACTAATACCTACTGTTACACAACTAATACTGACTGTTGTACCACTAATACCGACTGTTAAACCACTAATATATTACACCACTAATACCTCCTGTTCACTCACTAATACCTACTGTTACACCACGAATACCCACTGTTACACCACTAATATATAACACCACTAATACCTACTGTTCAATTACTAATACCTACTGTTACACCACTAATACCTACTGTTACATTACTAATATATAACACCACTAATACCTACTGTTACATCACTAATACCTTCTGTTGTACCACTAATACCTACTGTTACATCACCAATATATTACACCACTAATACCTATTGTTGTATCACTAATACCAACTGTTACACCACTAATATATAACACCACTAATACCTACTGTTCAATTACTAATAACAACTGTTACACCACTAATACCTACTGTTACATTACTAATACAAACTGTTACACCACTAATGCCTACTGTTACATCACTAACACCTACTGTTACATCGTTAATATATTACACCACTAACACCTACTGTTACACCACTAATATATTACACCACTAATACCTACTGCTACACCACTAATACCTATTGTTGTATCACTAATACCAACTGTTACACCACTAATAACTACTGTTACATCACTAAAATATTACACCAATAATGCCTACTGTTACATCACTAATATATTACACCGCTAACACCTACTGTTACATCACTAATACCTACTGTTACATCACTAATATATTACACCACTAATACCTACTATTACACCAATAATACCTATTGTGACACCACTAATACCTACTGTTACATCACTAATATCTACTGTTACATCACTAATATATTACACCACTAATACCTACTATTACACCAATAATACCTATTGTGACACCACTAATACCTACTGTTAGACCACTAATATATTAAACCACTAATACCTACTGTTACACCACTAACATATTACACCACTAATACCTACTGTTACATCACTAATATATTATACCACCATACCTACTGTTACATCACTAATACCTACTGTTGGACCACTAATACCCACTGTTACATTACTAATACCTACTGTTACACCACTAATACCCACTGTTACATTACTAATACCTACTGTTACACCACTAATACCTACTGTTATACCAATAAAAACCTCTGTTACCTACTGTTATACCACTAATACCTAATATTACACCACTAATACCAACTGTTACACCACTAATACCTACTGTTACACCACTAATACCTACTGTTATACCAATAATACCTACTGTTATACCAATAATACCTACTGTTACACCACTAATACCTACTGTTACACCACTAATACCTACTGTTATACAACTAATATATTACAAAACTAATACCTACTGTTACACCACTAATATATTACACCACTAATACCTACTGCTACACCACTAATACCTATTGTTGTATCACTAATACCAACTGTTACACCACTAATAACTACTGTTACATCACTAAAATATTACACCAATAATGCCTACTGTTACATCACTAATATATTACACCGCTAACACCTACTGTTACATCACTAATACCTACTGTTACATCACTAATATATTACACCACTAATACCTACTATTACACCAATAATACCTATTGTGACACCACTAATACCTACTGTTACATCACTAATATCTACTGTTACATCACTAATATATTACACCACTAATACCTACTATTACACCAATAATACCTATTGTGACACCACTAATACCTACTGTTAGACCACTAATATATTAAACCACTAATACCTACTGTTACACCACTAACATATTACACCACTAATACCTACTGTTACATCACTAATATATTATACCACCATACCTACTGTTACATCACTAATACCTACTGTTGGACCACTAATACCCACTGTTACATTACTAATACCTACTGTTACACCACTAATACCCACTGTTACATTACTAATACCTACTGTTACACCACTAATACCTACTGTTATACCAATAAAAACCTCTGTTACCTACTGTTATACCACTAATACCTAATATTACACCACTAATACCAACTGTTACACCACTAATACCTACTGTTACACCACTAATACCTACTGTTATACCAATAATACCTACTGTTATACCAATAATACCTACTGTTACACCACTAATACCTACTGTTACACCACTAATACCTACTGTTATACAACTAATATATTACAAAACTAATACCTACTGTTACACCACTAATATATTACACCACTAATACCTAATGTTACATCACTAATATATTACACCAATAATACCTACTGCTACATCAATAATATATTACACTACTAATACCTACTGTTACATCACTAATACCTACTGTTACACCACTAATACCTACTGTTAAATCACTAATATATTACACCACTAAAACCTACAGTTACACCACTAACATATTACACCACTAAAAACTTCTGTTAAACCACTTACACCTACTGTTATACAACTAATACATACTGTTCCACTGCTAATACATACTGTTATATATATTAAACCACTAATACCTACTGTTACATCACTAATACAAACTGTGACACAACTAATATCTATTGTTGTTCCACTAATACCTACTGTTACATCGTTAATATATTACACCAGTAACACCTACTGTTACACCACTAATATATTACACCACTAATACCTACTGCTACACCACTAGTACCTATTGTTGTATCACTAATACCAACTGTTACACCACTAATAACTACTGTTACATCACTAAAATATTACACCAGTAATGCCTACTGTTACATCACTAATATATTACACCGCTAACATCTACTGTTACATCACTAATACCTACTGTTACATCACTAATATATTACACCACTAATACCTACTGTTACACCACTAATACCTATTGTTACATCACTAATATATTATAAAAGTAATACCTACTGTTACACCACAAATATATTATATCACTAATACCTACTGTTACACAACTAATATATTACAAAACTAATACCTACTGTTACAACACTAATATATTACACCACTAATTCCTAATGTTACATCACTAATAGTTTACACTACTAATACATACTGTTACATCACTAATACCTACTGTTACATCACTAATATATTACACCACTAATACCTACTATTACACCACTAATACCTAATATTACACCACTAATATATTACACCACTAATACCTACTGTTACACCACAAATATATTACATCACTAATACCTACTGTTACATCACTAATAGTTTACACTACTAATACATACTGTTACATCACTAATACCTACTGTTACATCACTAATATATTACACCACTAATACCTACTATTACACCACTAATACCTACTATTACACCACTAATACCTAATATTACACCACTAATATATTACACCACTAATACCTACTGTTACACCACAAATATATTACACCAATTATGCCTATTGTGACACAACTAATGCCGACTGTTACACCACTAATATATTACAGCACTAATACCTACTGTTACTTCACTAATATATTAAACCACTAATACCTAATGTTACATCACTAATATATTAAACCACTACTACCTACTTTTACACCACTAATATATTACACCACTAATACCTACTGTTACATCACTAATACCTACTGTTGGACCACTAATACCCACTGTTACATTACTAATACCTACTGTTACACCACTAATACCCACTGTTACATTACTAATACCTCACTAATACAAACTGTGACACAACTAATATCTAGTGTTGTTCCACTAATACCTACTTTTAAATCACTAATATATTAAAGCACTAATACCTACTATTATAACACTAAAAACTACTGTTAAACCACTAATACCTACTGTTACACAACTAATACCTACTGTTACACTAATAATACCTACTGTTACACCACTAATACCTACTGTTATACCACTAATATATTATACCACTAATACCTACTGTTACACCACTAATACCAACTGTTACATCACTAATACCTACTGTTACACAACTAATACTGACTGTTGTTGTAACGGCGTTCTTCTTTAATTGAAAGAGAGTCGGACCGAAATGCAGCGTGTAAGTTACTCATGTTTATTTAGTGAAGACAAACGAACGAACTATACACGAATAACTAATAAATACAAAAATAACAAACAGAACGTGAAACCTATTACAGCCTGACTGGTGCACACTACACAGAGACAGGAACAATCACCCACGAAATACAAGGCGAAAACCAGGCTACCTAAATACGGTTCCCAATCAGCGACAACGAGAATCACCTGACTCTGATTGAGAACCGCCCTCAGGCAGCCAACCTATTTAACACACACACACCCCTAATCAACTACAATCCCAAACACTACAAACCCCAATACGAAAATACAATACATAATAACCCCATGTCACACCCTGGTCTGACTAACTAATAAACTAAAACACAAAATACTAAGACCAAAGCGTGACAGAACCCCCCTTAAGGTGCGGACTCCCGAACGCACCTCAAAACCATAGGGAGGGTCCGGATGGGCGTCTGTCCATGGTGGCGGTTCCGGCTCCGGACGTGGACCCCACTTCATACATGTCATTGTTCCTCCCCTTCGCGTCCATGGATAATCCACCCTAACCGCCGACCATGGCCGAATAGTCCTCACCCAGAACCCTACATAACAGAGGAGCAGCTCGTGACTGAGGGGCAGCTCGGGACTGAGGGGCAGCTCGGGACTGAGGGGCAGCTCGGAACTGAGGGGCAGCTCGGGACTGAGGGGCAGCCCAGCACTGAGAGGCAGCCCAGCACTGAGAGGCAGCCCAGCACTGAGAGGCAGCCCAGCACTGAGAGACAGCCCAGTACTGAGAAAAAGCCCAGTACTGAGATGAAGCCCAGCCAGGCAGTAGAATCCGGCAGATCCTGGCTGACTGGCGGATCCTGGCTGACTGGCGGATCCTGGCCAACTGGCGGATCCTGGCTGACTGGTAGATCCTGGTCGACTGGCGGATCCTGGCTGACTAGCAGATCTGTCAGATCCTGGCTGACTGGCGGATCCTGGCTGACTAGCAGATCTGGAAGAGTCTGGTTAACTGGCAGATCTGGAAGAGTCTGGTTGACTGGCAGATCTGGAAGAGTCTGGTTGACTGGCAGATCTGGAAGAGTCTGGTTGACTGGCAGATCTGGAAGAGTCTGGTTGACTGGCAGATCTGGAAGAGTCTGGTTGACTGGCAGATCTGGAAGAGTCTGGCTGACTGGCAGATCTGGAAGAGTCTGGCTGACTGGCAGATCTGGAAGAGTCTGGCTGACTGGCAGATCTGGAAGAGTCTGGCTGACTGGCAGATCTGGCTGCTTCATGCTGACTGACGGCTCTGGCTGCTCCATGCTGACTGGCGGCTCTGGCTGTTCCATACTGACTGACAGCTCTGGCGGCTTCATGGAGACTGGCAGCTCCTTGCAGACTGGCAGCTCTATGCAGACTGGCAACTCCATGCAGACTGGCAGCTCTTTGCAGACTGGCAGCTCTTTGCAGACTGGCAGCTCTGGCTGCTCCATGCAAACTGACAGCTCTGGCTGCTCAATGTAGACTGGCAGCTCAGGCTGCTCTATACAGACAGGAGGCTCCGGCAGACGCCAGGACAGCGGAGTCAATCACCACCTTCCGGAGACACCTGAAACCCCACCTCTTTAAGGAATACCTAGGATAGGATAAAGTAATCCTTCTCACCCCCCCCCTTAAATGATTTAGATGCACTATTGTAAAGTGGCTGTTCCACTGGATGTCATAAGGTGAATTCACCAATTTGTAAGTCGCTCTGGATAAGAGCGTCTGCCAAATGACTTAAATGTAATGTAAATGCAGAGGAGGAAGGCTCTAGAACCGCTGAACAGACGGGAGACTCCGACAGCGCAGGAGAGGGAGAAAGCGCTGGCTGCGCTGAACAGGCGAGGCGCACTGAAGGCCTGATGCGTGGTGCTGGCACTGGTGGTATTTGGCCGAGGACACGCACAGGAAGCCTAGTGCGGGAGCTGCTACTGGAGGGCTGGGGTGTGGAGGTGGTTCTGGATAAACCGGACCGTGCAGGCGCACTGGAGCTCTTGAGCACCGAGCCTGCCCAACCTTAGCTGGTTGAATACTCTCGGTTGCCCTGCCAGTGCTGTGAGGAGAAATAGCCCGCACTGGGCTATGTAGGCGAACCGGAGACACCGAGCGCAAGGCTGGTGCCATGTAAACCGGCCCAAGGTGACGCACTGGAGACCAGATGCGTAGAGCCGGCTTCATGGCATTAGGCTCGACGCTCAATCTAGCCCGGCCGATACGCGGAGCTGAAATATACCGCACCGGGCTATGCACCCGCACTGGGGACACCGCGCACCACTGCATAACACGGTGCCTGCCCGGTCTCTCTAGCCCCGGTACGCACAGGGAGATTGCGCAGGTCTCCTACCTGACGCAGCCATACTCCCTGATAGCCCCACCCCCAAAAATTTGGGGGCTGCTTTTCGGGCTTCCATCCACGTCGCCGTGCTGCCTCCTCATACTTGCGCCTCTCCGCTTTAGCCGCTTCTAATTCCTCCTTGGGGCGGCGATATTCACCAGGCTGAGCCCAGGGTCCTTTTCCGTCCAGTTCCTCCTCCCATGTCCAATTCTCCAAATGGTGTAGCCTCTCCCACTGAAGCTGCTTCTGTTGCCTTTCGTTTAGCTCCTGTTTCCTCTTCGCCTGCTGCACTTTAGGCGGCTACACTCCTCTGGTTTAGCCCAGGGTCCTCTTCCGTCAAGGATTTCCTCCCATGTCCAGAAATCCTTAAAACGCGGCTCCTCTTTGCGCTGCTCCTGCCTGTTGACACGCTGCTCGGTCCGAGTTCGGTGGGTAATTCTGTAACGGCGTTCTTCTTTAGTTGAAAGAGAGTCGGACCGAAATGCAGCGTGTAAGTTACTCATGTTTATTTAGTGAAGACAAACGAACGAACTATACACGAATAACTAAAAAATACAAAAATAACAAACAGAACGTGAAACCTATTACAGCCTGACTGGTGCACACTACACAGAGACAGGAACAATCACCCACGAAATACAAGGCGAAAACAGGCTACCTAAATACGGTTCCCAATCAGCGACAACGAGAATCACCTGACTCTGATTGAGAACCGCCTCAGGCAGCCAACCTATTTAACACACACACACCCCTAATCAGCTACAATCCCAAACACTACAAACCCCAATATGAAAATACAATACAATAAACCCATGTCACACCCTGGTCTAACCAAATATATAACGAAAACACAAAAAATACAATGACCAAGGCGTGACAACTGTTAAACCA